>NC_053489.1:581652451-581914256 GCF_905171775.1 Rana temporaria
AATTGAGAAGAATAACTTTTTAAATCTTAAGGATATCCAATTGTGAAGCATTTGTACTACACAAGTACGTATTTAAAATGCTGTTGGAGTGGAATCTATGATGTTCTGTAAACTCCATTTAATCTAAAGGCCTTTTTTTTTTTTTTTAAGAATCCAAATGATGCAAAAGAAATGCAGTTTTGCAAAGTCTGACCCCACTGTGTTACTAATAGGTTATATAAATAAGTTTGAATGCTATTGGAAACATGTGATTCCTAAATGTTGTTCTTACCCTGGAAGGTTGCACGGAGAGAGGTCTCTGGGATGTTCCAGGAAGTAAGATATGTATCAAGTATTCCATGATCTGCGATGGCTTTCCTGATTGCCCCGAACAGCTAGAAGAGACCAATTGTTGTAAGTTGTTTACAGTTGTTATATAAAAGAGGACCTGTAAAGACACATGATCGTGAAGCATGTTCATGATTCCCTATTCATTCTACAGCCTCCTGCACACATAATGAACTGGAATGTGCAAACCATAAGTGTGTATCCCGTGACCAGTGGTGTGATGGTCGAGTGGATTGTGCTGATAGTTCTGATGAATGGGATTGTGGTAAGTAGGACAAGTAGGCAACTAAACATACATAATAGCGGGCAGAGTGGCAGTTTAGCAACTAAGGCACGTGCCTGAATGGCTGGTGTGTATTGTTAGAGTATTGTAAGTCTGTGTGAGCCGTACATGTCCTATCTAAGCAAATAGACGCATTGCTGTATCCTTATTTGACAACTTAATGTAAGATTTTTATGGTCAGCCAGCCTCCCTAAAAATAGGCCATTACTGCTGTGCTATATTCTTAACATTCTTAATTATACAGCCTGTTGTTGATTGTATAGAAACAGCACTCACGCATCACAATTTATGAAGTTTTGGGCGCGGTGGTCATCTTGAGACCACCCCTGTAATTTTGTATTTAAAGGAACTCAAAGTGCATTTAAGACCTAACAATTAACCTTTGTATTTACTGACCTATGACCTTTAAAATATACCATTAAAAGCATTATGTATTTGATGACTTCCAGGCAGAGGTGACATAGGAAGCTGTCCAAAAAAACAAACAAGCTACAGCACACCAATGACATCACATAGATCCTGGTTTGTTAGAGCTAACAACCACGGCAACACTTCCCACCCGTGGGACCTCCCTTCTACCGCATTTCACCTACTTGTGGACTGAGTACCCTACATCTAATAAACCAGGATCTATGTGATGTCACCGCGTTCAGCAGCTTATTTGCTTGCTTCATTGAAAGCCATTATAATCTCTTTAACAAGTGAAAAACTCAGTGCCATCTTGTGTTATCCAAAGCCATCTTATCTTTCTGCCCATGTTACCTCTATCAACTACAGAATACCTTCCTCATTTGTTGTGGAGATTAGGAGTTGGGAAGGTGCCCCGTAGTTATATCACATTTCCTTTCCAAAGGTGACAATCTTGCTTCTCCATAGATACAACACAGTGAGCGAGTGTATGAAGTACCTCAGCCCAGTTATATGGGTTTAAAGCTTTTTCCAAAGTGTAAGCACTCTATGGAAAATAGTTTTGTATGCAATCAATGGTCCCTCACAGCTAAATGGAAAGAAACTAGGGGCCTACTTACTTCATTTTATCCAAAACAGTAAAGGCCTCCTGCACACTGGGCTTTTAGCCACTGTGCCTTAGATTCTGGCATTTCCGTGCAGCCAGAATGTACAGAGAACTGTCCAGCCCCATTACCACCAGCCTGTACAAGGTTATTAAAATCAGAATAATGGGACTGGATGTGGTACTATGTTTATGGGCTGATAAGCGGAATGCCTGTCTATGTGTGAATACAGCTATACGCGCTAACATGGCTTGGTACAGGGGTTAAATGCTCAATTTGCATGGGGCCATAAAGTTTGATGCCTAAAATGTAGTTGTAAATAGTTTTGAGATCCAATTGCTGACTGTGTATACTCCATATTTTTTCATCTGTCTACTGGAGCAAATGAGAATTGGGTCATCTCTGCACATTTTTTTTGCAATCCCTTCTTTTTGTTTAATTTTTTCTATTTTCTATTTCAATAACTGTTTTTGTTGAATGTTTTGTCTTTTAAAGTGGATGTAAACCAAATTCATGGAATTTGAGCTGGGCGCATTTATTTGCAGTAGTGTGTTATCTCTCTTCAAAGAGCCAAGTCCCATAGCCCTCTCTTGAACCGTTCCTCTTTTATCAGCCAGATAACTCCTGACAAATTCTCTGACACATCAGATAACAGCAGCCTGAAATTTCTGTCAGGGGAGGTTGCTAAAACAGATTAGCAGGGACCTCGCCCTGTTACAAAACACCTCTGAGTGTCTCCGCCTATGATGAGAGGGGGTTGGTCTTTCCTCCAATCAGCAATTTAGCTATCTAGGCTATCCAGACATCACACTCTGTGTTTAACAGAAGAGAACATTCCCTAACACAATCTGAATGTTCTAACGGTATATAAATATGAAGACAGCATATATGCATGTAAAACCTATTAGGGAGATTTGGTTCACTTCATTGGGTGTATGGAAGGTTTACATTCACTTTAAACCTTTTTGCAGTTTATGCCTTGCCCATTAATTATTTGTTGTGGCTGTTTATACTCAAAGTTGATGAGATTAATCAAGCATTCTTTTGCCAGTACTACCCTGCTAGAGAAAGCAACATGTGTTGTTTGCAAAAAGCCTTTGTACTAACCTGTTATCTTCAGGGGGAGGCAGGGTGGAGGGGGTCTGTTTCAAGCTGTATGTTCTGAGTGGGTTGCAACCTGTGTGCATATGTTTTTATGGTGTCTGGATTGGATGACTTGTGTTTTTGCATTATTGGCTAGAAAGATTGTAAATATTCAAGAATCAAGACTTTTCCTTGTTTTACTTCATCTTCCCTTGTCTGTGTTACTGAATAACGTGCTTTACAGCAGAAGTCTACTGTTTTGTTTAATGTGTAAAATGTATTCTGTACAGCCACTTTGTAAATCATACACCTCTGCCAGACAGCACAGCCAAAAGGAATGATACTTTTTTCAATTAATGAAAAAACAGTACATTTACTGGAGTCACCTCCCGAACCAAGGCTTGCTAATTGCATAATAAAGATGCTACAAAACACTGATAAACCATCAATCTGCTCAGACTGGCCCGCCTCCCCCTTCTGCACATGGGCATGCATTGGCTCTGATTGGCTCTTTGTGGCTGCTCCTCCCTCATCTGAGGCTGTTTTGCAAAGAATAGCAGGCTGATATGACAGATCAAGATATTTACTGCTAGTTTCATGTGAAATTAAAATGAATACATTGTTGTAATACATTTAGGTGGATTCAGAAAGAGTTAGGCCGGCGTATCAGTAGATACGCCGACCTAACTCGGAATCTGCACCGTCCTAAGTTTAAGTGTATTCTCAAACTGAGATACACTTAAACCTATCTAAGATACGACAGCCTGCGTCGTCGTATCTTAGGGTGCAATATTTAGGCTGGCCGCTAGGTAGCGCTTCCGTTGAGTTTGGCGTAGAATATGTAAATGCATATATACACCGATTCACGAATGTACGTCCGCCCGTCGCAGTAAATATACGCCGTTTACGTAAGGCATTTTCAGGCGTAAAGTTATTCCATCAAATAGCTGGACTAGTAATGTTAAGTATGGCCGTCGTTCCCCCGCGTCGAAATATGAAAATTTTATGTCGTTTGCGTAAGGTCGTCCGTGAATAGGGCTGACGTATTTACGTCCACGTCGAAACCAATACGTCCTTGCGGCGTACTTTGCCGCAATGCACACTGGGATATGTACACGGACGGCGAATGCGCCGTTCGTAAAAAAACTTCAATCACGTCAGGTCACCCCCCATTGACATAAAACATGCCCCCCTCAGCCTAATTTTAATTAGGCCGCGCTCTGCCGGCCACATTTACGCTACGGCCGCTATAAGTTAGGAGGCAAGTACTTTATGAATACAGTACTTGCCTATCTAACTTAAGGCAGCGTAGCGTAAATACGATACGCTACGCCACCTTAAAGATGCGGCGGTCTTTCTGAATCTACCTAATTGTGTTTTATTATGTGTCTGAGCTTGATGCTGCAATTTGGCACAAATTTTTAAGTTTTGTGTTCAACGATTAAGGTTGCAAATAGGAACACTAAGCTTCAAGCTGCGCACCACTACAGCCCATAAGAGTTAATAAGACATATAGAGTATAATGATATCATATCAGTGAAACCTGTATTCTGATTGGCCTTTGCATAACACATAAGCCCATATAGGAAAAAGGTAATTTAGTAACACTTTTCAGCATTATACCATTACAAGGAATGAATCTGGTGTTATTTCTAATATACTGTAGTTGATGTCACTAACGTTTCTTAATTTTTATATTTCAGTCTCTGTCTCTAGCAATATGAGCTCCCTGACATCCCTGGTCATTCACAGATCAGCTGACAATTACCATGTTTGTGCTGACGACTGGGAAGAAGAGTTGTCTCAATGGGTCTGCAAGCTAATGGGTTTAGGGTAAGGTCAGTAGTGTGTAGAAATAATAAATATTATGGGCTTTAAAAAAATTTTTTAGAACGGATTGTTTCCCCCCCAAAAAATATTGGAACTGCAAAACACTGATGATTTTAGGTTTCTGAAATGTAGCTGCACTCAAAATTAATTTCTTGGGTGTAAGATTAATTTCCTCACTGCATAATTACTGCTGTCCAGAACCAACTAAACAGTTGAGACAGGCCAGTTTTTTCCATTGAACCTACAGTTGTCACAGAGCTCTTCATATATTTCTATAAAAATGATCATGTTTCAGTATTTTTGTGCTTGGGTTCTTATAGTGCAGGGGTGTCAAACGCCATTTCATTGTGTCCCGCATCAGCAATATGGTTGCCCTCAATGGGCCGGTTGTGTCTGGGGTGCGATATGTAGAAAGTTGGTAGGTTCAAGAGAATGTTACATACAGAGTGCAGAACTCAGGCGTGCGTTATGTACACAGTGTAGAGTTCAGGAGTGCGCTATGCTTAGAGTGCAGGGCTCAGGAGTGCATTATGTACAGAGTTCAAGGGTGTGCTGTGTACAAAGTGCAAGGTTTAGGGGTGCTCTATGCACAGTGTGCAACCCCAACCACCCACCCTCCCTCGAAAGCTTCCTTGCATCTCTCTCCTACCTTGCCTGGCTCTAGTACCTCCCTGTGTGGGTGACTTTGCCTCACCTTGCAGGAAGCTGGAGCTAAGGGTGAAAGATTAAGGTGGCCAAACAGAGTGTCGCCACGTTTACATGTTTATCTCTGTTTTAGGAATACTGTATGCCCATGTGTATCAGGCTGTTTGACTTTTTTTGTTTAAAGTGGATCTTCAGTACATCTGAGTAGGGATGAGCTTTATGTAGAGTTTGAACATGAGTTTGACTCAAACATTGGCTGGTTTTCGCCTGTTCGGCAAACAATTTGGGGTGTTCGCGGCAAATTTGAAAAGCTTGTGAACACCCTTTAAAAGTCCTATGGGAGAAATCTAAAGTGCTAATTTTAAAGGTTAATATGCAAGTTATTGTCATAAAAAGTGTTTGGTACCTGGGTCCTGCCCCAGGGGACATGTATCAATGCAAAAAAAGTTTTAAAAAACAGAAGTTTTTTCGGAGCAGTGATTTTAATAATGCTTAAAGTGAAACAATAAAAGTGGAAATATTCCTTTAAATTTCATAACGGGGAGGGGGGGTCTATAGTATGCCTGTAAGTAAGTGCAATGTTCCTGTGTTTAGAACTGTTCCTAAATGTAAATTTCTAAAGGAAAAAAAGTCATTTAAAACTACTCTCGTCTATTCCATGAATTGTTGGGTCCCGGCAATACAGATCGAAGTCATTAAAAAAAACAGCAGGGGCACCCGCTCCCCCCCCCCCCCAGTCCATTACCGGGCCCTTTGGGTCTGGTATGAATATTAGGGGGGAACCCCAAACCGAAAAAAAGTGGGGGGTCCCCCCAAATTCCATATCAGGCCCTAAAGGTCTGATATGGATATTAAGGGGAACCCCCGCACAAAATAAAAAAAATGGCGTGGGGTCCCAGCCAAAAATCCATACCAGACCTGAAGTGGAACCCCGCACCAAACCTTACCAGGCCACATGCCCTCAACATGGGAAGGATGTCCCCATGTGATGGGGACAAGGGCCTCATCCCCACAACCCTTGCTCGGTGGTTGTAGGGGTCTGCGGGAGGGGGGCTTATCGGAATCTGAAAGCCCCCTTTAACAAAGGGGACCCCCAGATTCCCCCCCATGGGAATTGGTACGGGTACATTGTACCCCTACCATTTCACAAAGAAAGTGTAAAAAAAACACGCAGACACAGTTGGGATAAGTCTTTTATTAAAAATAAAAAAATAAAAAAAACATTCCAGCGATGTAATACAGTCTGTCCAGCGTTGTTCTCTATGTCCCGCGGTGATCCGATGTCCAGCGATGCTGCAGTCTCCACTCCACACGAAACCCCCATGACATAAGAGGGGGCAGGATCACCCATCCACATCATCGGGCAAGCCCTGGCTTTCCCCGGCAAGCAGGGAATACCCAATGATGTCAGTGGGCGACCCCACCCTGTGGCATAGTTTTTTTTGGTTCGGAGTTCCCCTTAATATTCATACCAGAGGGTCTGGTAATGGACTGGGGGGGGGGGGACCCCTGATGTTTTTTTTTCAATTACTTTGATCTGTATTGCCGCGACCCGACAATTCAATTCATGTAGTTTTAAATTACTTTTTTCCCTTAGAAATTACATTTTGTGCAGGGACAGTTCTAAACATGGGAAACATGTGCTACTTTACAGGCATACTATATACAACACCCCCCCAGGTAACGAAATTTTAAGGAATATTTCACTTTGTTTGACTTAAGCATTATTAAAATCACTGCTCCCCAAAAAAATCAGTTTTTAAAACTTTTTTTTGCATTGATACATGTCCCCTGGGGCAGGACTTCGGGTCCCCAAACACTTTGATGACAATAACTTGCATATTAACCTTTAAAATGAGCAATTTTGATTTTTCATGTTCATGTCCCATAGACTTTAACGGTATTTGCGTGTTTGAACACATTTTTTGCCTGTTCGCATTTTCTGGTGCAAACCGAACCAGTGGGTGTTCGGCTCATCTCTACATCTGAGCACCACAAACCAAAAACACTATTTAATTAAATTTTAATATTCAAAAGGAAACTCGCCAATCCATCCTTGTCCTCGTGCTTTATTTGTTGAGAAATCACTTTGAAAACCAACCCCCTAGCATTTCTGGATATGGCCATCTTGAGTAAGGGCAAATGATTCATATAGCAATTACTTCCTGGAATCCATCTGCCCTTAGCTCAAGTATGCATGTATGAAAATGTTCTTGGCTTACTAAAAACCCTCCACCTCCCCTTCCCTCCTGAAGACTCCTGGCATGTGTGACATCATTTGCCTAGGCAAGAAACCAGGAAGTAACTGAAGAAATGTAAAACAATATATACTTTCCTATTTACTAATGCTTGCAGCATGAGGAATACAAATAATCAATGTTAATTGGGAGAGTGAATTCCACTATAATAGCAAAAAGTGAAAGCTGCAGTTACTTATGTAAATAATGAACACATATCAAAGACACACATCAGCCAATCAGACTTTGGCAGTTCTAATGAGTAAAAAAAATGATTCTAATGATTTGCTATAAAGTGATACATTTTGCATATAAGGGTTGTTCTGTCTCTCCAATCTAAGAATTTAAAGTGTGATCTCTGTAACTTACAGTTAGTTGTGTTGAGATGTCGATAAACCCAATCTTATTTGGATTAACAGAAAGTGACTCGATGGAGACGACACCTTGTTGATCTTGTGAAGTTTAATCCACAAACTGTGAGGATCTTCCAAAAATGAACATTGGATAGGTCAAACGATCATAATGTGATCCAGTCCAGATATGTGTTGAGATGCATTACTGGGAAAATTAACAAAGGATGGGGCTAACTATACAAGATAAGCTGAGATACAGGAAGGGGAGGAACCAGGGACAGAATAGTACATATAACATTTAAAGGCATATCACAAAGCATGTGAAACATGACAGGGGTCATGTTCAGAAAACTTACGAACAATAGAGCAGTCCTCTATGGCCACCAAACACATTTTATATGTAAATCATGGGGGGAATAAAAAGCGGAATCTGATTACTTTGGACGATCAATCCCTGGGTTTCCTTCCTTGAATTTTTCACTTCCCTATTAAGTTGCATGGCGGGTTACAGATGGAGGTATGCAGCCAGAAAAATATCTTAGCAGATGATTCCAAAGTAGAACTGTCTTGTGGCAAGTCTTATTAGCATCCTCCATACAGGTTCTGGCAAGGGTCAGAGGTGATAATCATTTAATAAGCTTGGTAAGGATTATAAGAAATACAGCATGCAATATATAGACTAAGATCTGGGCACTGGAGACTAGTTGGCTTTGCCAGTTACACTAGAATCATTCTCATGTGGCAGCTATAACTTGCCACGGTGCCAAGATTATATTTCCAATGCGGCTGTGTCGTCCAAGTTGTACGATACTTATCTTAAAAGGAATTATGTGCAAAGCCATGACTTATAGTTGGGAAATACTACAAACACATTAATATATCAGTCCAATCGCTGGACAAGTACAGGCTATGGCTATATCGTATTCCAACATTGACGCACTGAAACTCCTGCTGTGTTAGTATGCTAAACATGGCAACATAATAACCTCCAATAATTCACAGTCATTTTCCAAGCTAATTCACAATTCAAGGTTTGCAGTTCAGTTTTCAGCAAGGAGATTTGTCTTTCTTTGATTTAAAGGGATGCTGAAATACACCAGCACCTTAAAAAAACAAATAAACAAAACAAAAACTAAAAAACAGACCTATTACAAAGCTCTTTTAGCACATCTGCCTGATTTTATTAAAATATATGCTTTCTGATTTTTTTATTATATAGATATATATAGATAAAATAGATTTATCATATAGCTTCTGCCCCTCATTACACCCTTATGTTACCCTGGAATACAACCAAACGTAAGGGAATACATAGAAAAAAGGATCTGCTTTTCTTGAGATTGGAGTAGATAGATCTGATATGTATTACAAAATAAATCAACTGAAATGTGATATACGGTACACAGCGGATATAAAGATAAGTATTCTCCCCTCTCCCACACAGCCTAAATGGCAATAGTGACTTTACCAGAATTGAAGAATTAAGTATTGCTAAATGGCGGTCTTCATAATTCTAAAAATATATTATAAAAATAGACGACATTTTTTAAAAAATACTTAAATAGGAACCACATATTAAAGTGTAAATAAAGGGGAATTTTATTTTTCATTTCCTCGTCCCTCTGGGGAGATTTCCCTTTACTTCCTATCCCATAGCCAAAACAGGTAGTGAGAGGAAAGCCCTCCAAAGTAAGGTAATCTCAGGGTGTCAGGGACATGTTCATTTTCTGGTGTTAACCCAACCCTCACTTTCACTTTCAGTGATAACGGTAAACAGGACAATAGAGAGGGTGAATCTCACTTACTGGGACACAGACGGCAATAAAAACATAACAAGTGTTCTAATTCTTCTCTACGCTATCCAAAACAAGAAAAAAAATCTTCCCTTATGCCTCGTTCACACCGTGCCGATTTGACATACATAATCGGAGCCTATTGCCAGCAACAGCACCATCCGAATTGTAGTTCCTGTGCTATTTTTGGCGACTTGGAGGGGGATTGGAATAGACATCTGTGCATGAACCCACACAGATGTCTCTCAAATTGCTCCTGAAGTGGGACTGAAATTCCGGTTTGAAGTCGTGCGGGTTCAGCTATACTCGCACGATTTCAAAGCCGCATTTAGTGTGAACCTAGGCTTAGTTATACAATAAATAAATAAATAAATAATATTGAAAGTAAGCAGGTATATCTTGTTACTGAAAACTACTACTACGTTAATGTTTTCTAGAATTAATTAGAAGTAGCATTCGTGGTAAAAGAGATTCCCCGTCACTTCTTATATTTAGCAGGGGCAGTGACCTGTGACGTTATATTTCACGGACATCACCACCTGCAGGTAAAACCTGGTACTACAGCCTGATATTAGTCTGCCATGCAAATATAAATGTGAAACGTGGACAATCCGCGCTTCCCCCACTTGTGAAAAAAGAGAAAAAGCTATCAGTGAAAACCGTGCTAATTATATGCAAAAAACACAAACAAATAAAAAATATAAATGACAATGGAAAGCTGCAACAGTGATCAACAAAAACTCTCCAATTTTTAGTAATCAAGTAAAACTCATTTAAATATAGTGCCTAATGCAGTTTTTAGAAAAAACAAGGCACAGCTCTGAGGTACATGTTTTAAAAAGTGTCCAAAAATAATGTCATTTTTTGTAGTGCTGTAAAAAACATACAAACTGGCTAGCCTACACAAAGTAGGGGCAAATTGTATGAAGATTTACAAAGTGTTAGGGCGTGTGCACACTGGGCTTAAAAAAAATCCCCTTTTATAGGTTTTTGGTGATTTTTTTTTTCGTGCCTGCAAAAGCACCTTTTTTTTAAATGAAAAGCCCATGGTTTGAAACACACCCAAAAACTCCACCCGGTGCCAAAAAAATGTGCACACACATAAAGAGAGACACAAAAACGTGACACGGGTGCTACCGTCTGTCCTCTAAAAAGAAGGACCTGACCCTGATCCCCCTGGGCGTTAGGCTCCAGACGGGGACTGAGGTACTTCACTTGGTCCGAGCAGCCGAAGCCAACACAGACCCCATTCTTTGGAGGGTCTGCCGAAACAGAGCCACCCAAGTACTAGGTGGGGCTCCCCCGAAAGGGAGACCCCATGAGAGCAGGCGTCCCAAGACGTTCAGGGCTGGCCCGAGGACCGGCACCCTACTAATCACACAGTGACAAAACGTGACACCAAACAAAAAAATACATAAAGTGACAAACACAGGGGTAAATTAAAGAAAGTGGGGGAGAAGAAAGATGAGGGAGAGTGAAAGTGACCATCGTGCAATACGATGGCCGGCCCTCTATGTTACTCAATGCACACATATGCATTTACTGTACAAGCATACTAGAAAAGGAGTGTTCGCAGGCTGGGAAAAAAGAGTGTTACAGGGAGGAGCTTTTGCACAAAAAAAAATAAGCACCTAAAAGTGTATTATTGCCTCTAAACACTAGATGCAATTAGTGCTTGAGTATTCATACATTCCAGTAGCCAGAATAATAATTATCTGGACAACGAAGCCCAAAACCGCTCACACATTTGGTTAATTTAAACTAAACAGCGTTTGCCCCACCCCCTTCTATCAGATAAAAGCTTTTATGCTTGGATAATAAATACACAATCAAATATAACATACATAACCAAGTGACAAACTATAAATTAATAACTCATATTTTTACATAAATGGCTAGTAATAGTGACTCGATTTAGATAATAAAGTGACTTGTCATGATATGTCCAAGTGCAGCAAAACAAAGTGCTTGGTGCTCCGTGCTCCAAAGAAAATTGTAATTCCACCACTGTGTGGTTCCGCACTCACCAGATGGGTTGGACTACTCTGCCGTATGGCAAGAAGAGTAAACTGTGCTTTAGGTTTGCAAGGGGGAGACCTATCCCTCTGTGATTATCACTGGACGCTTCCACTGTATGGGCTGGCCTCTTATGCCCTGTACACACAATCGGTTCATCCGATGAAAACGGTCTGATGGATTTTTTTATCAGATATCCGATTAAGCTGACTTTCATCAGTCTTGCCTACACACCATCGGTTAAAAAAACAATCATTTCAGAACGCGGTGACGTAAAACACAACGACGTGCTGAGAAAAATGAAGTTCAATGCTTCCGAGCATGCGTCGACTTGATTCTGAGCATGCGTGGATTTTTAACCGATGGACGTACCCACAGACGATGTTTTTTTTCTATCGTTTTTTTTAACCATCAGATAATCTAAAAACAAGTTCCTAGTTTTTTCACCGATGGATAACAAAACGATGGGGCCCACACACGATCGGTTCGTCTGATGAAAACGGTCCATCAGACCGTTTTCATCAGACGAACCGATCGTGTGTACGCGGCATTAGAGTGGCGCTCAAAATTCAGGATATGTAGGCATGGAATATATAAACAGAGGTCTCCTCATAGCATAAGATCCTTTAAAAATCCTTATTCAGCTTATGATAAAAACTCCTTTAAAAGTATTAAGATAAAAATCTCTGGTAAGAAACGTCCCACTCCCAGTGCATCTATCGGTGTCTATTGAATAATGCTGTCTGCAGACCAGTGTATGTTCCAATGTCCGTGCCAGATATGACGTATCGGGACTTTAAGCTTGACGTGTTTCGTCATCAAAGTGCGACATTATCAAACGCTCACACATTTGACACGCCTAAACGCACCTTAACTCTAATCACACATGCAATAGGTGGCCTTTGACGCGTTTTTTTTAAGCTGCTTTTTCCTGTCAGGAGTAAAAGGCGTTCAGAGGACAAATTCAATCACCTTGTGTGCATGAGCCCTTAAAGTGAACTTAAGAGACCGCTGTCGCTTTTTGTCTGTCCCAGACATTTGTGTAAATACCTAGCCAGGGTTCTATCACTGCAGCCTGCCACCTTAGGCAACCGAAGCATCACCTCTTTGGTAGAATCTTTTACACAGAACAGTTCCTTGTTTTCCTAACCTAGATTTGAATACTGTAACTGCGTGTACACAGGTTTATAAGAGATGTGGGTAGTAGGGTGTTCAGCCCTAATGGATAACTAAGTAGTTCTTCACAGTTTATGTTTAATACTTGCTGTGAGATATAATTCAGGTTGTTTTTCTTATGTCAGGGGCCCATCAATGACAGTGGTCACACCAGATTATCATCACTACAAGAACAATGACTGGCTGCATTTAAAGTCTGACTGGAAACTACAAAATGGATCAAACTTTCATGAACTACTAATAAAAGGGTAAGTTATGTGCAAACTGATAATGATGACAGTGTCAGGTAGTTCATGGCGTTGGAGCATTCATATCCTAGGTCCAGTTTCCACCAAGTGTCTAGTTGCATGGGACTTAAAGCAGTGTAGGTTTCTGCATCAATCCATAAAATTGGTACATCAGTTTAGATCAAATTGAACCAAGTATATATTTTCTTGTATGGAGAGGACCTATGACTGTAAAGTGCATTAGAGACAGGAATTGATATGAAGTGCTGTACATATTCTGTGAAGTATTGGTTATTATGCTATTACTTTATTCCCTCAGGTTATTTATACAAAACTTCATGTTGCAGTCCTGTAGATTTTCTGCTTCCTCCTCTGCATGTATACTCAATTCAGTGTACAGTATCTGGCGTAGGGGCCTACCACGTATGTGCAGGAGGTGTGCACACTGGCAAGAACATTTATGATCTATGAAATGGTGAACACTTGTGTCTGGAAATTAATCTTGTAAAAAGATAATGTGTCCCTTTATGAGATTGCCTGTCCAGGTGGAAATATGCACAATGAATACAGTCTAAAA
Organism: Rana temporaria; assembly: GCF_905171775.1. Taxonomy (NCBI): domain Eukaryota; kingdom Metazoa; phylum Chordata; class Amphibia; order Anura; family Ranidae; genus Rana; species Rana temporaria. Next base: position 581,666,012 of record NC_053489.1, read on the forward strand.
TGGCTCAGTAAATTCCTTCCCACTATCTGTACAGAATAGACGTTCCCACTGCCAACCTATCATAGCTCGATCAACATCGAATATAAGAATTGTCAGTGAGCCACACCAAAGCTGGCCATACAGAGGACAAGCTGACAAATGTACAATTATCATTCAGTGTAGATTGGAAAGAAACTTAGGGCCAGATTCACAGATGAAATACGCCGGCGTATCTACTGATACGCCGGCGTATTTTCAAATTTCCTGCGTCGTATCTTTAGTTTGAATCCTCAAACCAAGATACGACGGCATTTGGGTAAGATCCGACAGGCTCGGATCTTAGGATGCAATACTTCGGCGCCCGCTGGGTGGAGTTTGCGTCGTTTTCCTCGTCGGGTATGCTAATTAGCTGTTTTCGGTGATCCACGAAGCATTCTCTTACGTCGGCTTTTCCCGTCGTAAAGTTACGGATGCTATTTCAATGGCTTATATTTAGACTAGCCATGTTAAAGTATGGCCGTCGTTCCCACGTCGAATTTTGATTATTTTTTTTTTGTGTAAGTCATCCGGGAATAGGAAAGGACGTAACGCACTTCGCCGTTCAAAAAATTACGTCGGTGCGACGTCATTTCGTGCAAAGCACGGCGGGAAATTACAAAACGGAGCATGCGCAGTACATTCGGCGCAGGAACGCGCCTAATTTAAATGGTTCCCGCCCCATTTGAATTAGGCGGGCTTGCGCTGGGTGGATTTACGCTACGCCGCCGCAAGTTTACAGGTAAGTGCTTTGTGAATCAAGCACTTACGCTGTAAACTTGCGGCGGTGTTCTGTTAAAAAAAAAAAAAACTTGCGGCGGTGTAACGTAAATGGGATACGTTACGACGCCGCAGCGTAACGTATTTCTATGTGAATCTGGCCCAGTGTGTACAACTTGTATATGCGCTATTATTGCATCAGTTAAACATGGGCAATATTTCTGTTTAATCATAGGAATAATAATTACTCCAATTTTGATGATTTTAAGTGAAGTATGGATCATTCCAACTAAAATATTAGAAATGAACTTAAGATGGGAGCACCCTTGTAGATCTGTTTTATATTACATTATACAATATGCTCAAAATGTTTCTTTTATTTTTTGGAGAAAGGGGACTTTCGTACTATATTTAATTAATATGCTGGCGGCTCCACTAAGCTATTTTTATCATTTAGCAGAAACAATTCCAAACTGAGGTTTTTTAATGTTGGTGTTTAACATCTCATAGCAAAAATAAAAAATAACTAGAAATGACAGCAGCAACGAAAAGAGTAACGTTTGGGATTAATAAGATGATTTTTTCACAGTTCATTATTGCTGCTAATTCTACCAAACACTTAATAGCAGAAAATCCTCCCTTTTAATGATTGTGCAATGTTGTCTGAGACGTGTGCTGCTCTTTTGAAAAATCAGGATTGTCCATGTCTTTTTGCTGTTTTTCACATCTTTCTGAATTGCTAGTGTTGTGTTTCTAAGCTGAGGGGTAGAATTTGCTCCACTGGGCCACCACGTCTAGCATATGTTGGGGTGGTGGCCCTGAGTTCAGATACTTTACAATTCAGACATTGATCTGAGTGGTCAGTGGCACGTGCTGGGCATTATATACAGTATCTACCTGCGTCCACACAGACCTGCTGTCAGGACTTGTTTCATTACCTGGGTCACCTGTTGGTGGCACTGTTGTGCCCAGAGTTAAAGGATGCTGTTCCGGTGGCCACAAGCATGTGTCCTGACATGGGCTGCTGGAAGGTATATAATCCAACCCTTGAATGAAGTTCAGTGCTTCAATGTTCTTCCTGTGAGCCTTGTCCCTGCCTGATCTTGATGCTTGCTCCTGTACCTGCTCTTGAGACCTGGTCCTGTGACCAGTCCCCTGTACCCTGCTTCCAGTACTTTGCTCCCTGCTACCCTTGTTTCCCATCTCTCTCCTGATCTTGCCCTGCCCAGATGGGCTCCCCCCCCCAATGACATGGTCTGGCAAATGGAAATCTTTTATCTCCAAATATTTTTTGGGCTCTGAAATATCATACAACAGAATGCCAAGAGTTGCAATGGAAGCTGATGTGAAAATGTATGTCCCAATAAAATATGTCCTTTAGAAATAGCCACTTTTTACGATGCCCACCAATCAATGCAGCACCATAGCACAATTCTCATAATATACTTTCTTTTATCCTACAAAAATGTGCCCCTATCATAAAATGGCTAGTTGGTTGTGCTTCCCAGGCCAAAGTTTCCTTTTTGAACTCCAGTTATTGTAATAGTGACTTATCTCCTGAGACCTCCATGCTCGGCCTGAATGTAGAGACAATCACCGTTGACAGTCTTCATTGGGTGACTGAACTCACCAAACACTTGGCATCCACAAATATCTGTATTGCGTGCAGGCGAGTTGAGTCAAACAATATGATACAGTAGATGTTGACATTAGTGTTTGAAGGCCTAAATGGAATATTTCTTTCCGAGCCTCCATGCAGGAATAATATAGGAACTCACAATGAGGTAGGAAGCAAGATACACCACATAAAGAGGAGGATACATAGAAAATTTAGTGTAATAAAACAATGATCAAAGGGTGGCAGCATAGGCATAAACAATGAACTACTTGCAGACCATCCGCCTGCAATATACTGCGGACAGGCAGCCTGTACAGGCAAAGTGACGTACTGGTACTTCCCCACAAAACAACCAATATACACTTATTGGGAATGTAGCAGGTTACATTTTGGCCTAAATTTATGAAGAAATAAAACATTTTCATTTTTTAAAAATGGGTATATTTAATAGCAGAAAGTAAAAAACATATTTAAAAAAAAAAAAAAATTCATTTATATAATAAAAAATAAAAAACCCAGTGGTGATCAAATACCACCAAAAGAAAGCTCTATTTGTGTGAAAAAAAATTATATAAATTTAATTTGGGTACAGTTTTGTATAACTGTGCAATTACCATTTAAAGTAGCGCAGTGCTAAATAGCAAAAAATGGCCTGGTCATGAAGGGGGTAAAACCTTCTTTCTGGAGCTGGGGTCATTAACTTTGTGAATAAAGCCTAAGAAAAAAAACATAGATGCAACTGCAGTGCTCATATAACTGGTGGATGCATTACACCTCCACTGGGTCCCAGTGTTTTAAAAAGGAAAATGCTGCATCTCTTGTCGACATATTTACATTATACCACCAGCTATAGTGGAGGCATTCTACTTCAAAATATGTGCATAATTCTAGGTACATAGGGCCAGATTCACAAACAGCGGCGCAAATTAAGTTACTCAAAACGTATGTCATTTAAGTTACGGCGCCTTAATTTTGTGTCGTAAGTGCCGTATCCACAGCGCATTTGCGCCCCAAATTGCGCAAGCGTAACTTAAATCCCGAGGCGTAAGGCGGAGTTATTGCAAGTGGGAAGGAAGTGGGCGTGCTCCATTGTAATGAGCCGTGACCCCATGCAAATGAAGGGCCGGCCGTACTGCGCATGCGCGCACGAATCTGCACCTCACTGGGCATGTGCAGAACTTGGCTCGGCGCAGTCAGTGAGATAGGAAAAAGGCCAAGCGTACTTAGTTTGAGAATCGCCCTGTGTATAAATAGCCCCAGACAAACACACTTCCCTTGCAAAAGTACATCCCTGTGTTCCCCTTCCTAGAGCAAGTTGCTTCTGCTCTGTCGTCTGTTGGTGTGTGTTGGTGAGTTTAGTGTTAGTTAAAAGATTTGGAGGAGTAGTAGAGTGTAGTAGTTGTTTGTTTTTTTTTGATTGTTTTTTTTTTCTGAGTGTATTGTCTGTTTGTTTTTTCGGAGTTTGTTTTAGAATTTGTATTAGCTGTCTGCTTGTGTGGTTTGATTTTTGTGTTTGTTGTGTGAGTATTTTTGTTTGTTGTGTGAGTATTTTTGTTTGTTTGTTTGTTGTGTGAGTATTTGTGTTTGTTTGTTGTGTTTGTTTTTTGTTGTTGCTGAGTGGTGGGTGTGATGGCACCGAAGCGCAGGAAGCTTAATTTTTCTACAACTGAGAAGCAGATACTTGCTCGGGCCATTGCCCGATATGGGCGTTATTTGCATGGCCCTGAGAGCCGGAACACCACCCCGGCCAAGAGGAAGGAGATCATCCAGAAAATCACGGATCAGATCAATGCGGCGGGGGAGGGGGAGACGAGGACCCCCAGTGGGATACAAAAGAAGATAAATGATCTTAAGAGCCTGGTCCGTGACAAGATGGCCAAGATCAATGCCCATGCCACGGGCACTGGAGGAGGCCCAGCCTGCCCCGTCAGGCTGAGTGAGGAGGAATGGGCAGTGGCCCGGTGGGCCTGCCTGGCTATCAATCTGATTCTCCTGTGAGGACAGGTAAGTTTTGGCTTTTTCTATCTGGTGATTAGCATGTGTGGGTGGGGGAAGGGAAGATGTGCCAAGTGTGTGGATCCTCCAACCTGTGATTGTTTTGTGTCCTCCACAGATGGCCAGGAGATTGCTGGCCCATCAGGCCAGGAGGTTGCTGGGCCATCAGGCCAGGAGGTTGCTGGGCCATCAGGCCAGGCTGCTGCACCATCCCCTGGACAACAGGCTGCAGAAGAGTCCCAAGAAGGGCAGGAGTCCCCAGGGGAGGGGAGTGGCCACACCTCCCCTCATGAGGAGGTTGAGGGGGAGGAGGATGAGGGGGGGGGAGGCTGAGGATGAAGATATGGACATTGCCAGGCAAGTCCTTTTGGCCTCGGATTTGTTGACCCTTGAGGCTACCCCTGAGGCTGGCAGCAGTCAGGCCACCATCAGGGGTAGCCCCTCCCACTCCTCCCCCAACAGGCCTCAACTCACAAGGGTCTCTCTCTCCCCTCCTCCCAGGCCACAAGCCTCAGCTGCAGGCAGGATGGCGACCCATGAGACCAGGGGGGTGGCCGAGCGTCTGCCGGCCAATCTGCAGAGGGACAATGCCCGGCAGACCCGCAATCTGGCTCAGATCAAACAGACTCTGACCCAGATGGAGGACAGCCTGGGTTCAATTAAGGAGTCACTCACTGATGTGGCCACAAACTCCTTGGCGGTCATCACATGCATTTGTGACCTGCAGACCGCCACAACAGGCGTGGCCCAGGAGGTGAGTGCCCTGACCCAGGCTGTCCAGGACAATACCCGGGCTGTCCAGGCCAATACGGCTGCCCTCAATCTCAGTCTTACCAGGATAGCAGTGGCTTTGGAGGGCAGGCCAGCAAGAGGACATTCACCAAGGGAGGCTCCTCCTTCCCCTGTTCACCCACCCCCCCCCCAGGATGATCCTCCTTCCCCTGCTCACCCACCCCCCCAGGATGATCCTCCTTCCCCTGCTCACCCCCCCCCCCCAAGGAGGCTCCTCTGGTTGGCCGTGGCCGTGCCCGTGGGCGGCCCAGGCGTAGCTCACGCCGCCGCCGTTAATTTTGCGGGGTACTTTTGATTTTTGATTTTTATTATTTTTTTTATTATACTGTACTTATGATTTGTTTAATGTGTGTGAATGATGTATGAATGTGGGGGTGGCATTCCTGATTAAATAAGGGTGTCACCCTCAGTTTTGGTGGAGTATGGATCCCCAGGACCAGGGAGAAGTGATCCCAGGTCCATGTGAATGGTGTATGAATGCACAGTGACATAATTGGAGCCGTGGCGTGGCGTTACTGCTCCCAAGTACCATTGGGGGTACTTAGATCTAATCCAATTAGATGTGCATGTGATGTGTCTGTGCTAGGGACCACAGTGGGTGTGCATTCATGCATTCTCATTGTGACATGATTAATGTGTGTGTTTACTGTGCAAAGATGCATTCTGCAAAGCGTCTCCTGACTGCTGTTCCCTCAGAAGAGGGGGTACCCTCGGTTACTAAAGTCACTAGTATAGTTATGAGCATGGATGCCCCTGGCATGTTGGCATACAGATTGTTGTCCTGCAAAAGTGTGTGCTCAGCTCTTCCTTAAGGGTGTTGCTTTAGCTGACCTTTATACGGCTTGTGTAAAATTAGGGCACCTTTTATAAAGTGTAATTTTACATGAAAAGTGTAGAAGTTTACATGTAGTTTTTCTGAAACTAACAGAAGCGCACAGGGCGTAATCTACGCCGCACACACTTAATTTTGTGGATCGCCCTATCTCCCTCATTTGCATCTTTGCCTATCAAAACAGCGGCGTGTCTAGCGTATTTTGCGTGCGAAGAAGCGCCGGTGTAATTCTTTTAGGTAGGACGTAAAAACCTGGATTTCAGGCGTATCTCGTTTTGAGGATCAGGCGCAAAGATACGCGCGGCGCATTTTTCAATTACGCCGCGCATCTCGTCTGCGCATCTGCTTTGTGAATCTGCCCCATAGAGAACTCTTTTCATAGTTGCAAGGAAATAAAATGTTACTTATTTTCTCACGGTTTTAGATAATCACATCCACCGGATGTATATAAACATTTCATAAAGTTTTGGATAGATTAGGGAAAGGTTATAACTACTATCAGAATAATACAGTAAGTACCATAATCGTTGTCGGTTTTAGAACGCATTGTTTTTATTTTTAGATATTTTTTATGACTGTATGCTATAGAAATAGAGAACTCCGGCGCTGTCTGATGGACTGGGGGAGGGGAGGGGGACTTGCAGCAGCACCTGTGGATCTGATCTTAACAGAAAAAGTGATAATAATGTGAAGTATGGTAGCTACGATGTGGGGGAAGGAATGGGAAGGGGAAGTGAAAAGGGAATGCAAAGTAAAGAGATCGTGGGTGAACTAAATAGTGAAGAAAAAAAAAGGGTATCTGATGATACTACAATGAACAGTACAGATGAAAGTGAACAAACACCTATAATCCTGTAAAGATTTAACAGTGAAAATACATAGTAAAATGGCTACTACATATACAAACACCAAAACTAGCATAAAATAAGTGGAAAAAATTGCAAAACTATCAAAAATCACACATGTGATAAAGTCCTGTCCATAAATAAGGATCAGATCTAGCAGAGTCTGAAGTTTTAATACGAGTTCGGCGCTCGTGGATATTTTATTCTACTTTACTACCTAAATGTGAGTTTTTTATCTGTTTTTTATTTTAATTTATCCATTTTATGGAGTCACGCTATGGTCAATTTTTCGCTCTTCCTAATGCTCCTATGATACAATGAGCCTTGCCATTTGGACGTATGAGGATCAGATTACACTCTCACCTGTATAGCTGACACTCTGAGGGGGATACGAGTTCGGCACTCATGGATTTATGCCCACTGTCCTTTCATTCATGTGAGTTCATTTTCTCAAATCTTTACCTGTTCGAGGTACCCTCACAGTGTCACGCTATATGCATTGCATATATCTTCTCTTTTCCATCACACACATTGGCCGCTGAGAGCTGTCTTAGGAGTCAGGAGGAGGTGTTTTATCAGCCCACTCATCCAGCTGCGATCAGTATCTCTGTTAGCTGTTTGGACAAACAGCCGTGAGGTGAGCTGCTAGCACACTCAGAGGTGTCATTACTGAAGATTTCATGTGTGCAATTTGCATTTTTGGTGGAGGTGTTTCATCTAGACACAGTTCTGTGGAGGAATTACTGAACTGCTAGATCTGATCCTTATTTATGGACAGGACTTTATCACATGTGTGATTTTTGATACCACTTATTTTATGCTAGTTTTGGTGTTTGTATATGTAGTAGCCATTTTACTATGTATTTTCACTGTTAAATCTTTACAAGATTATAGGTGTTTGTTCACTTTCATCTGTATTGTTCATTGTAGTATCATCAGATACCCCCCCCCCTTTTTTTTTTCTTCTTCTTCTTCTTCTTCTTCTTCTTCTTCTTCACTGTTTAGTTCACCCACGATCCCTTTACTTCACATTCCCTTTTCACTTCCCCTTCCCATTCCCTCCTCCAGAGCGCAGCTACCTTACTTCACATTATTATGACTGTATGCTGTTGTGCGGAGGACACTGATGTCAAACTAATGTTTTGCTGTGTTTTAAAATATAAGTAAATCTTTTCTATCTTATTTTAGCATATCTTATCTCTTCCAGGTTATTTTTTTGCTGTTTGGGGAAATTTCTCCTGCACTTCCAGTCCCAAACACATGGAAGGAAGTTAGAGTCAGATTGTCCCCAGTAAAAAAAAATTGATGCCAGACCCTTATCCTAGATAAGGAGGACACATGCAAAATCTATACCAGAACCTTACCTAGGCATGCAGCCTGACTGGCCAGTAAGGACAGGGGCAGCAGGCATGTGACCCCCCCCTCCTGAATCCTACTAGTCCACGTGGCCTCAACCCGGGTGGGTATTTTGCCAAGGGGGGGGGTCAACAAGCTGCAGATCAACTAGCACCACCATCTGACTTGTGTGAGGAACATACTGGTGGGTGGGCTAGGAAGTGACTTATTCAGTGGTGGTAGTAAAATTGTCACTAAATAAGTCTTGCCTGCAGCAGGGTTCAGGTGGATGAACAGATTAAATGGCCTGTTTTGAGAACCTCAAACAGCTAGAGCATGGGTCACAGTCTCCACTGACCTGAAGTTCATTCCTACCCACTTTCTATCTTGATGACAATAGACCTCAGGACAAACAGAGTGAACCTCCCCAAATGGGATACAGACAACATTAAAAACGTAAATATAAAAAAAAAAATACGTTTAGTGCAAAACTGCAAACAAAACAAAGAAATAAAGTGAAAAACAATATTTGACCCCAAAATGCAGGAGGTCTTAACAAGCTTTATTAGACCAGGGCACCGTAGAAATGCTTCAAACCTTGTATTAGCCACCCAGGACTTGAAATCAATACATATGGTATCCCAGATAGCTAATAAAACAGAGGATTGCCATAGTGTGTCAAACATCCTGATTATTTAAAAAAAAAAAGATACTCACATATGTAACTAGAGAATACAGCATTTCAAAAATGCCTCTGCCTACCCGAGTGTCCCCTCTAAGCTCCATCTAACGTGTTTTATCAAAATCAACATTTTCAGCTGACAACTAATGCCCTGTACACACGATCGGTTCCTCTGATGAAAACGGACCGATGGACCGTTTTCATCGGACGAACCGATCGTGTGTGGAACCTGTTTTTAATTTTTCTTATGGTTAAAAAAAAACAATAGAAAAAAACAATTGTCTGTAGGGAAATCCATCGGTCAAAAATCCATGTATGCTCAGAATCAAGTCGACGCATACTCGGAAGCATTGAACTTAATTTTTCTCAGCACGTCGTTGTGTTTTACGTCACCGCGTTGGACACGATCGGATTTTTAACCGATGGTGTGTAGGCAAGACTGATGAAAGTCAGCTTCATCGGATATCTGATGAAAAAATCCATCGGTTTGTTGTAAGGAACCAGACCCACCAATGTATCCAGCATTGGCAGTGTGACTGAACCAGGGAAATCTTTCACTTAGCTAATTTACCAGTGTTAAAAGACAGCAATTGAGTTTTGGGGTGTACCCCTTGACCAGGTTGCTATAATTCCTTGCCCAGGAAATTAGTTGTATAAAATATTACACTACACTTTACATTACAAATGCTGAGAGAAATGAAGTTCAAAAAAGTGCTAAAAAAATCTCAAAATGTTCTCTGGTAATGTTACTATATCTTCTCGTACTATATCTGTCACCCACACAGCTTTCTTTTTCTTTCTAGGCAGCCGTGTGAAAGTAGAAGCAAAATTTCACTTCTATGCACCAAAGAAGGTAAATAAACATATCGTTGTTGTATGTACCTCATTTAGGTGAACATCTAGTAACATTAGCTGTTTAAAACTGTTTTTCTTATTGCCAAGTATAAACCAGCCTTCCTATTTCCATTGATAGTCTGGCATATCAGTCATTCAGATCATTTTGTAGTGCTACTCAAGATTTTGTTTGATCCAATAGACAATACTATCATCCTGACATTTATGGTGACACATTTTTGGAATTATGGAATCACTGCAAGATCCCCCAGCCCCCCCCCCCCCCCGATCCCTACCGATTCTTAAATGTGCTAGTTGTATTAGATAAAACAAAAAAAACACACTCAGCGCTACCCTTGTCTATGCTACCATAGTCTGTGCACAAGTTACCAAAAGGAACAATTATCCCAATTTACTCAGCTAAAATAGCATCACATATTCCTCTGTTGATTGTTTGCCACAAAAAGTCCCAATAGTACCAGGGGGTACTTTTTGTTCTATATATATGGTTAGGAATAAACTGATCATCTTAGTCACTGGCTAACAATCAGGGCTAATGTGAGAATGTCTTCTCAAGTAGGGCTGGGAAGGCAGGTTCTGTAACAAAATAGTGGAAGGGAAGAGAGGCACCAAGTAGCCGCTGGTGTAGCACAATTTTATTATAAAAAAGTAAGCATACAAATGTATACGAAAAGCAATGTGTCTCTGAATAGAAGCACTAACAGCGCTAAGGTGACTAATTAAACCTGTAATTAACCTTCTGCTAAATTAGTCTCACTGAGTGAGGATGAATGCAATGTGTATGACCACAAAAAGAAATAGGTTTAAAATATAAAATCATGTGAACCAAAAGGAATAAAAATGCATAAAGTCCATTCACAGAAAAAACTGTATAAAGTCTCTTAAACCGATGTATTTCATAAAATCCTTGAAACTTCCAATTGTAAAATAATCTTCATACCGGGTCTCCCTTAGGAGTTCTACTCACCAGATGCCTATGGTGTGTTCAGCATTAAGAACTCCTTGCTCATACTGGGATTCCTTTCAATGGATTGCCTTAAAAGTCTCCTCAATCTTCCAAAAATATCTCCTTCCTCCTGTTGTCACCGTATCTCAGTAGGTTTGGTATAGGTCATAAATGAGGGAGTGTTTCATGTAAGGCAAGTGAAAAGACATATAGTGTAATACTGTTTTTTATTGAGAACCATGCCCCATAAAAATATATATATGCTTACAAATGTTGAAGATAAAATACAGCACATCAAACGTAGTGAACTGCAGCTCTCGTCCGCTCTAGGTGCACAGTCAGCTCAGCTCCAGCTGACAGGCTCCCAGTTCAGTGTGAACGCTGTGTGTAGTGGAAGAAGCACGTCGTGTAGCCACGCCCTGACGCGTTTCGTGATTGGCTCACGTCTTCAGAGGGCGTGGCTACACGGCACTGACTCTGATTTTAAATAGGGCAAGTGGGAGTGCCAAAACTCACTCTAACCCAATAGGGAGAGGCATCCTCTCAGCAAAGACAAGTCAGTGGGATAAATATCCTGGTCTTATCCAAGCAAACAGCATCTTAACATTGCATGATGTCGGATGCATTTAACCCGCTCCTTGCCAAATTACTAGTACCAACACTATGTCGGCATAAACACATATCCGTGGCACTACTGCCATCATGGCTATGTGATAAAATGCATGTATAAAAAATAATGATTAAAAATATACATTAAAAATACACAAGGTGCACAATCTTTAGTAATAAACATTACAGTAAAATAAAGCAATGTTTAAAATTATATATACTATATGGACTAGATGCATGCATCTACATATTCTGGCACTAAGAGCAGAGCATGTAAATCTAAACCCATAAGAGACTAAAATAGCGTACTCCGCTAAGCATATAAAACATGTTACTTATAGCTCATAAAAACATGTGACCATTAATAATACAACAATTACCAATAAAATGTGACTAGAAAATGGCTGACTGGGCAAGAATCTAAAAGACAGAGTAAATAAAAGCAAAAGAGCATATATGCCTGGGATAACATCATTGTAAATAAAATGAACCAGCATGAGGGAAAATATATGCTTTTTTGTCATATGTGTATATGTCAGCATGAGGGAAAATATATGCATTATAATACGCTTTATACCCATACTCTACATTGATTAATGATTGCTTATAAAGCATTGTAAATAAATTGAACCAGCATGAGGGAAAATATATGCTTTTTTGTCATATGTGTATATGTCAGCATGAGGGAAAATATATGCATTATAATACGCTTTATATCCATACTCTACATTGATTAATGATTGCTTATAAAGCATTGTAAATAAATTGAACCAGCATGAGGGAAAATATATGCTTTTTTGTCATATGTGTATATGTCAGCATGAGGGAAAATATATGCATTATAATACGCTTTATATCCATACTCTACATTGATTAATGATTGCTTATAAAGCAATTTAAATCAAGGTCTATGTTCAGGCCGTTCGGGCTGAGAGTGTTGGTACGGAAAAAAAAGCATATATTTTCCCTCATGCTGGTTCATTTTATTTACAATGATGTTATCCCAGGCATATATGCTCTTTTGCTTTTATTTACTCTGTCTTTTAGATTCTTGCCCAGTCAGCCATTTTCTAGTCACATTTTATTGGTAATTGTTGTATTATTAATGGTCACATGTTTTTATGAGATATAAGTAACATGTTTTATATGCTTAGCGGAGTACGCTATTTTAGTCTCTTATGGGTTTAGATTTACATGCTCTGCTCTTAGTGCCAGAATATGTAGATGCATGCATCTAGTCCATATAGTATATATAATTTTAAACATTGCTTTATTTTACTGTAATGTTTATTACTAAAGATTGTGCACCTTGTGTATTTTTAATGTATATTTTTAATCATTATTTTTTATACATGCATTTTATCACATAGCCATGATGGCAGTAGTGCCACGGATATGTGTTTATGCCGACATAGTGTTGGTACTAGTAATTTGGCAAGGAGCGGGTTAAATGCATCCGACATCATGCAATGTTAAGATGCTGTTTGCTTGGATAAGACCAGGATATTTATCCCACTGACTTGTCTTTGCTGAGAGGATGCCTCTCCCTATTGGGTTAGAGTGAGTTTTGGCACTCCCACTTGCCCTATTTAAAATCAGAGTCAGTGCCGTGTAGCCACGCCCTCTGAAGACGTGAGCCAATCACGAAACGCGTCAGGGCGTGGCTACACGACGTGCTTCTTCCACTACACACAGCGTTCACACTGAACTGGGAGCCTGTCAGCTGGAGCTGAGCTGACTGTGCACCTAGAGCGGACGAGAGCTGCAGTTCACTACGTTTGATGTGCTGTATTTTATCTTCAACATTTGTAAGCATATATATATTTTTATGGGGCATGGTTCTCAATAAAAAACAGTATTACACTATGGGGCTGATTTACCAAGCCTTTACTCCATGACTCATGGAGTAAAAGCAGGAGTAGCAGCCGTTTGGCCATTTACTAAAGAAATACGCTGCTAGTGCAGTGTATTTCCCTAGTTACTAATGTGCTCCGTGCGCCCAGGAGAGGGTGCATTGTGCACCAGTACAGACCTGGCGCACGGCACATTAAACTGTAAATTGCGGGGGTTTGGGCGGGAGTTTATTAGGGGGGGAGGTGGGGGGATGCAGGGGAAGTGAAGTGACATGTGTTTTGAAGTGTTTGGCGGGCCGAATTGAAAGGGAAAGTGTTTTTTGAAAACAGATCCCCGTACGCTTGCACAGTGCGCCTGAACCTCGGGAGGTTCATTTGCATACTGGGCATGCGCAGAGAGAAAAGTCAGGGATTCCCGTGCGCCTTGTCAGTACGCCGTGAAAATCTTGGTAAATACCAAGCGGCGTACCCGTGATTGCGCTGCGTGACGCGGCGCACGGGAATCTCCGAGCTGTTTTCAACCCTGAAGGGGAACTCGGCGCCAAATTTCAAACTTGAAATCGGCGCGGGTCCCCCTTCAGGGCTACATTAGGCTCTTAGGCTTGGTCCGGAACGTGAGGGGTTAAACCCGCGCCGATTCGGCGCTGGGGTCCCCCCCCAGATCCAAACCAAGCCCTCATCCCAAGCATGCAGTCTGGCCCGGACAGGAATGGGGGAGGGGACGAGCGAGCGGCCCCCCCCCCCTCCTGAGCCGTACCAGACCGCATGCCCTCAACATGGGGGAGTGTGTGCTGTGGGGGAGGGGGGCACTGCCCCCCCACCCCACAGCACTCTTGCCCCCATGTCGATAGGGACAAGAGCCTCTTCCCGACAACCCTTGCCATTGGTTGTCGGGGTATGCGGGCGGGGCTAATCGGAATCTGCGAGCTCCCTTTAATAAGGGGGCCCCCAGATGCCGGCCCCCCACCCTATGTGAATGAGTATGGGGGGGGGGGTTTCCTCTCTCCCGATCTTCCGCCGGGACCCTGGGCTTCGGTGATTTCTGCCGGGGGAGGGCGCCATCCCTCGGTCCTCTCCGGAGCCTTCCGCCGGATGCCCCCACCCCATTTAAGCTCTTTTTCATTAGGGAGGGGCATCCGGACTTCGGGGTCTTCTGCCGGGGGATGGCGCCTATCCCCCGGTCTTTCCGGTGCCTTCCGCCAGGGTTCCGGTCTTCCTGGTCTTCTGCCGGGGGTGCGCCAACTCCCCGGTCTTTTCTCTGCTCCCTCTTCTGCCTGGCTCCCCCGCGGAGCCAGGGCTTTCTTCCGTCTTCTTTCTTCTCTCTTCCTTCTTCTGCCTGTCTCCTCCGGGAGCACAGGGCTTGTCTGCGCTGTCCTCTCCCTTCTCTTCCATTGGATGTTGACACGACGAGGTTCCGCGCTGACATGCCGTGTCAGCGGCGGGCATGGACTTATATAGGGCAATGCCACCATGTGACCTCAACCCATGTGACATCACATTCCCTGGGCATGATGGGAATGTGATGTCACATGGGTTGGGGTCACATGGTGGCATTGCCCTATATAAGTCCATGCCCACTGCTCAGACGGCATTCCAGCGCCGGACCTCGTCGTGTCAACATCGAATGGAAGAGAAGGGAGAAGACAGCGGAGACAAGCCCTGTGCTCCGCGGAGGAGACAGGCAGAAGCGGAAGGCATCGCAGAAGCCCGGAGAGTGGCGCCCTCCGGCGGAAGACACCGTACAAGCCCGGGACCCTCCCCCAAAGGCAGGAGCCTCCCTGGTGAAGGGGGTCCCGGTGAATTACGTCGCTGAAGACGGGGGTGGGGTGCCAGTGCACCCCCCCCCGCAGAAACCGTCGTGGAAGCCCGGGACCCTCCCCCAAAGGCAGGAGCCTCCCTGGTGAAGGGGGTCCCGGTGAATTACGTCGCTGAAGACGGGGGAGGGGTGCCAGTGCACCCCCCCCCCCCCCGCAGAAACCGTCGTAGTAGCCCGGGACCCTCCCCCAAAGGCAGGAGCCTCACTGGTGAAGGGGGTTCCGGCAGAAGATGGCGAAGCCCGGGGCCTAATGGGGTGGTGGTGGGGGGCCCCGGCAGAAGACCCCCGGCTGACTAATAAATTAATTTATTCATGTGTGGTGTATTATTTTTTTCCATTTTTTTCCCCAGGTGAATGGGTAGGGGTACAATGTACCCCCATACTCATTCACATAGGGTGGGGGGCCGGAATCTGGGGACCCCTTTATTAAAGGGTCTCTCAGATTCTGATAAGCCCTCCACCCGCATACCCCGACAACCAACGGCTAGGGTTGTCGGGAAGAGGCTCTTGTCCCTATCGACATGGGGACAAGAGTGCTTTGGGGTGGGGGGGCAGTGCCCCCCTCCCCCACAGCACACACTCCCCCATGTTGAGGGCATGTGGTCTGGTATGGCTCAGGAGGGAGGGGGGCGCTCGCTCGTCCCCACCCCCATTCCTGTCTGACCAGACTGCGTGCCTGGGATAATGGCTTGGTTTGGATCTTGGGGGGGACCCCACGCTATTTTTTTTGCGCGGGTTTAACCCCTTATGTTCCAGACCAAGCCTAAGAGCCTGGAGGGAACCCACCTTATTTTTTTGGGGGGGGTCTGGAGTTCCCCTTCATGAACAGCGATCTGTCATTTACACATGTCAGTCCCACCCCCCCCCCTACAGTTAGAACACACCCAGGGAACATATTTAACCCCTCCCTCGCACCTAGTGTTAACCCCTTCCCTGCCAGTGGCATTTTTAGAGTAAGCAATGCATTTTTTACAGCACTGATCGCTAGAAAAATGCCAATGGTTCCAAAAAAGTGTTCGATGTGTCCGCCATAATGTCGCAGTACCGATAAAAATCGCTGATCGCCCCAATAACTAGTTAAAACAAAAAAAAACAAATATTTTGTAGACGCTATAACTTTTGCAAAAACCAAACACTAAACGCTATTTGCGATTTTTTGGAACCAAAAAGATGTAGAATACGTATCGGCCTAAACTGAGGGTTTTTTTAGTTTTTACAATATATATTTTTGGGGATATTTATTATAGCAAAAAGTAAAAATAATTTTTACATATGTGGGCGGGACTTACGCAAGTCCCGCCCACATATATAAACATCGTTCAAACCACACATGTGAGGTATTGACGCGTGCCTTAGAGCGAGAGCAATACTTTTACCACTAGACCTTCTTTGTAACTATAAACTGGTAACCTGGAAAAAAAAATAAAAGGTCGCCTATGGGGATATTCACGGAATTCATTTTGGCCCCATTGCAGGAGTGTTTCCAATAGTAAAGCGTGACATGTAAGGTATCTATTTACTCAGTGTAACATCATCTTTCACATTATCCCCAAAAATTGGGCTCACTTTTGTGTTTTGTTAATTTTTAACCACTTGAGCCCGGACCATATTTCTGGTCAATGACCGGGCAAGTTTTTGTGATTCGGCACGGCGTCGCTTTAACTGACAATTGCGCAGTCGTGCGACGTGGCTCCCAAACAAAATTGGCAACCTTTTTTTTCCCACAAATAGATTATTAAATGTGCGTGTTTACTTCTGTCTTTAACACCTCCCCTTCAGGCTGGAAAGCATCAGATCAGGGGAAACAAAAAAAAAAAGCTCTCATTCCATTGCAGCTTGGTTCCTACATGTGTGATGAACTGAGCATGCTCAAACACTTAGAAAAAAAATATCCTTTCTTTTTAAAAGGTGAAAAACACTCATTGGATGCTCATAGAGCGTGGTTTGGGTTAATTGCAGGTGTGCCCAATTACAAGCTCACCCAAACTAGAGACTGCAATTTGGTCATGTGATTTCAATTGCTTCATTACTAGCACTGTTATAAAAAGCTTGGATCGATCAGTCCTCAGCTGCCCTCAGAAGGGGCAGGCTGGCAGAAATGCTGTTGCTAAACACAAATGTGGTTTGTTGCATGGGTTTTGTTTTATTTTGCCAATGGTTTTGGTTTATTTTTAAATGATGTTCACTTTGATGTATTTGTCTATGTGGCCTTATTTTATGAAAAATGTGTAAAGCTATGGTTGTTTAGAATTTTGAAATGTATTTTTGTTTGTTTGTCTTTTTTGCTTTCCTTGTTTTGTTGACCAATAAAAATTACTTTAAAATTGTTAAGTTTGTCTTTTGTTACTTTTTCATGCTACATATGTTGACAGCTGCAGCTGAACTAGGTTAGGGCCTAACAAATTATGTGTGATTTTTGTCTAAGCTTCTTTCCTGGTGTGTAATCATGAAATGTTTGCCATGTTTATTCCCCATGACTTTAAAGACAAAAACTGGTAAGTATTTTATTTTTTCTGCAGTGGTCCTCAGCCCTCAAGTACCCCCGACAGGACATGTTTTGTGGATTTCTCTTATCAAGAATTGCTGTCCAGACTGTATTTTAAAGCACATGTGCAAGATGAAGGAAAACCTGCAAACATGGCCTGTGGGGGGGGTTTGCTATTGGTGGACAGGCTTGACGTGCTGATTTACAGCACTGTGCTTAAATCTAGCGCAAGGCAATCCTATTCAAATTGTGGGTGTTTGAGGGAAGCCAAGTGAGTGTTAGAACCCCTGCTTTGTGTTTTTTATTTTTGTGTTGAGCTTTGTGTCCCTTTTCTTAAAATTGGCTTCACTTCCTGTCACACAGCTGAACAGGAAGTGAGGTTAAAACCCTACCAGTGTCATTTCTTGGGGACACAGGTCAATCTAACTAGTGTCCCCATTAAGCAAATTGCACTCCAGCACTGCTGTGTACACCCCAAATCATGGGTCTTCAAACTACGGCCCTCCAGTTGTTCAGGAACTACAATTCCCATCATGCCTAGTCATGTCTGTGAATGTCAGTGCATTACAAGGCCTCATGGGATGTGTAGTTCTAAAACAGCTGGAGGGCCGTAGTTTGAGGATCCCTGCCCCAAATGATTATTTAGTTTGGGGTTTAGTAAAGGCAAAGCCACTCTGCAGTACAAGCATAGTTGCTGAAAATCAGAGAGGAAGCACTGATGGTTTTAACATCCAATCCTGTAGAAGCAAAGTTGTTTTGTTTTCTTTCTTCCTTGCTTTGCACTTGTAGTGCAAAGTGGATTTGCCTTTAGTCAATGGACCCCAAAGTCCAAGATCCCTAATTTGGGGTGTACACAGCAAAATGCTAGAGTGCAATTTACATAATGGGAAACTATTTAGATTGATCTGTGTCCCCAAGAAAAGATATTAGTAAGGTTTTACCCTCACTTCCTGTTTGGCTATGTGACAGGAAGTGAATGAATTAGAAAGGGTGAAGACACCTCACAAATGTTGTCACTATCAGGGGTGCAGACATCCCCAAAAAAATGAGCAGATAATACTCATTTGCAAATTAATAATTTTTTAGTTAACATTGGGTGGGGTGCTCTAACACACACATTCCTACATATTAGCAACGCTCTATCCTGGCCTATTGGCATGGTTATATTTTCTTAGGGCTCTCAATAAAACTCTATGAAATTTGTGCTTAAACTAGAACCAGGGGCGGACTGACAACTCATGGGGCCCCTGGGCAATAGAAGATTATGGGGCCCCTCTGGCTTACAGATGACCACCACGCCAGGAGGTAGTGCAGAGGCGGGCAGCTAAAATCTTGGGATATTCACATTAAAAGCATGTCATTTTCGGACATATCGGGGACAGATCTAAAAAAAACACAGATTTTTACATACTGTCCCTGGTTTTACTGAGCCTGGCAACCCGGATGGGGCCCCCTAGTGGCATGGGGCCCTCGGGCAGTGCCCGAGTGACTCAATGGTCAGTCCGCCCCTGACAAGAACTATAATCAACAAGTTTTATTTTCTTTAATTTTGGATAGAGTGAGGGAGGGTTATAGGCCCTGTCAGTTTATTTTGTATTATCTGTGTCCAATTGGGGAGATTTGCCTTCACTTCCTGCCCCATAGCCAAACAGGAAGTGAGAGAAAAACTATGCAAATTAACCACTTCCCGCCCAGCCTATGGCCGATTTACGTCCGGGAAGTGGTTACACAATCCTGACAGGACGTCCTGCAGGATTTCATGCCGCACGCGCCTGTGGGGGCACGCAGCGCGGCGATCGGTGATGCGGGGTGTCAGTCTAACACCCTGCATCTCCGATCTCGGTAAAGAGTCTCTCACGGAGACGGAGACTCTTTACCACGTGATCAGCCGTGTCCAATCACGGCTGATCACGATGTAAACAGGAAGAGCCATCGATGGCTCTTCCTCACTCGCGTCTGACAGACGCGAGTATAGGAGAGCCGATCGGCGCCTCTCCTGACAGGGGGCGTTCGCGCTGATTGTTTATCAGCGCAGCCCCCCCTCGGATCACCACACTGGACCACCAGGGTGTGCAAAAACAAAAAAAATATAGAACAAAAAAACAAAAAGCATTAAAAAATAAGAAAAAAGATGCCAATCAGTGCCCACAAATGGGCACTGACTGGGAAAATCAGTGCCACCCCACAGTGTCCATCAGTGCCACCCCACAGTGCCCATCCATGCACAGTGCCCACCTATCAGTGCCCACCTGTGCCACCCATAAGTATCCATCAGTGCCACCCATAAGTGCCGCCCATCTGTGCCGCCCATGAGTGCCGCCTATGAGTGCCCATCAGTGCCGCATAGCAGCGCCGCCAATCAATGCCACCTCATCTGTGCCCGTCAGTACTACCTCATCGATGTCCATCAGTGCCATCTCATCGGTGCCCATCAGTGCCGCCATATCAGTGCCCGTAATTGAAAGAGAAAAACTTATTTACAAAAAAATTAACCTTAAAAAATAAAAACGTTTTTTTGTTTCAAAATTTGCAGTCTTTTTTTAGTTGTTGCGCACAAAAAAAAAACCCAGAGGTGATCAAATAACAACAAAAGAAAGCTCTATTTGTGGGGAAAAAAGGACGCCAATTTTGTTTGGGTACAGTGTTGTATGACCGCGCAATTGCCATTCAAAGTGCGACAGTGTTGAAAGCTGAAAATTGGCTTGGGCGGGAAGGTGCGTAAGTGCCTGGTATGGAAGTGGTTAAGGGAATCCAGTGCCCCCCCAGAACTAGTGTGTGGGTCCCCTGAAAATTACTGGGCGGGGTTATACAAAAACAGGGTGTGACCTTGACAGGAAGGGGTGGGTCATTTTTCTATTAGGAGGTGCAGATATGTAGTCAGGCCTAGGGCAGAACCAAACCTAAATATACTACTGCATATTAGGGCTTATTTAGACCGGATCCAATTTACAGCGTGTTTTTATATTGTGGGAGGAAACCCACGCAGGCACAGGGAGAACATGCAAACTCCATGCAGATGCTGTCACGGGCGGGATTCGAACCAACGACTCTTTTGCTGCTAGGTCAAAGTGCTATACACTACACCACTGTGGTGAACGAACATGATTGCAGCTGAAAGCATGAGATCTTTTATTTATTTTTTCAATACCATGCTTTCCAGCCTTATTGACCCCGCCTCTCTCCATAAAGAGGACCTGTCACACACTAGTCCTATTACAAGGGATGTTTACATTCCTTGTAATAGGAAGAAAACTGATCTTTTTTTTTTATTTTTTTATTTCAGTGTAAAAAATTATAAAACTAAATAAAAATAAATAAGAAAACCCATTAAAATTTTTTTAAAGCGCCCCGTCCCGACGAGCTTGCGCACAGAAGCAAACGCATACGCGAGTAGCGCCCGCATATGAAAACGGTATTCAAACCACACAAGTGAGGTATCGCCGCGATCGTTAGAGTGAGAGCAATAATTCTAGCCCTAGACCTACTCTGCAACTCAAAAAATGCAACCTGTAGAATTTTTTTAACGTCGCCTATCGAGATTTTTAAAGGGTAAAAGTTTGACGCCATGCCACGAGCGGGCGCAATTTTTAAGCGTGACATGTTGGGTATCATTTTACTCGGCGTAACATTATCTTTCACAATATATAAAAAAATTGGGCAAAATGTATTGTTGTCTTATTTTTTAATTCAAAAAAGTGATTTTTATCCAAAAAAAAGTGCGCTTGTAAGACCGCTGCGCAAATACGGTGTGACAAAAAGTATTGCAATGACTGCCATTTTATTCCCTAGGATGTCTGCTAAAAAAAAATATATAATGTTTGGGGGTTCTGATTAATTTTCTAGCAAAAAAATTTTGATTTTCACATGAAGGAGAGAAGTGCCAGAATTAACCCGGTGGGCAAGTGGTTAAAGTACTCATGGCTATAAAGAATAGAGTCATTGCTCATTAAAAAAAAAAAAAAAAAAAAAAGGGGGTCCCTCCAAATTAAATTACCAGGCCCTTCAGGTCTGGAATGGATATTAAGGGGAACCCCGCCGTAAAAAACCCCCCAAAAAATGGCGTGGGGTCCCCCCAAATATCCATACCAGACCCTTCAGGTCTGGTGTGGATTTTAAGGGGAACTCCACCCCAAATTGAAAAAAAAATGGCGTGGAGTCCCCCTAAAAATCCACACCAGACCCTTATCCGAGCACGTTGACCTGGCCGGCCGCAGAAAAGAGGGGGGGACAGAGTGCGGCCCCCCCCCTCTCCTGAACCGCACCAGGCCACATGCCCTCAACATGGGGAGGATGTCCCCATGTTGATGGGGACAAGGGTCTCATCCCCACAACCCTTGCCCGGTGGTTGTGGGGGTATGCGGGCGGGAGGCTTATCAGAATCTGGAAGACCCCTTTAACAAAGGGGACCCCCAGATCCTGGCCCCCCCCCTATGTGAAATGGTAATGGGGTACATTGTACCTCTACCATTTCACCCCAAAAAAAATGTCAAAGTGTTAAAAATGACAGTAGCCGGTTTTTGACAAATCTTTTAATAAAATCTTCTTTTCTTCTTTCCTTCGGGTTTCTTCCGCTGCTTCTATCTTCTCGTCCACATCTTGCCCGACGTCTTCTTCTATCTTCTCCGTCCGTCCTTCAGCCTCCTGGTCACGCATCTTGCCCGTTGTCTTGTCCTGTCTTCTTCTCCGTCCTTCCGCCAGCCTCCTCGCATCTTGTGTCTTCTCCGGTCTTCTTCTCGGTCCGCCAGCCTTCTCGTCCCCGGACTCAGCGTTTGAATTTGAATTGGGCCGTCGTGTTCCCGCTCCTGGGACCCGCCCCCCTCTGACGCCACAAGTAAACTCCTTAGAAGGTCATGTGCGTCAGAGGGGGGCGGGGTCACATGAGTGTGACACGGCGGGAACTTCTTCTCCGGGCGGTGCGATTGAAATTGAATTCCCCCGCTGTGTGACGCTCTGTGACCCCGCCCCCCTCTGACGCACATGACCTTCTAAGGAGTTTACTTGTGGCGTCAGAGGGGGGCGGGTCCCAGGAGCGGGAACACGACGGCCCAATTCAAATTCAAACGCTGAGTCCGGGGACGAGAAGGCTGGCGGACCGAGAAGAAGACCGGAGAAGACACAAGATGCGGGACCAGAAGGCTGAAGGACGGACGGAGAAGATAGAAGAAGACGTCGGGCAAGATGTGGACGAGAAGATAGAAGCAGCGGAAGAAACCCGAAGGAAAGAAGAAAAGAAGATTTTATTAAAAGATTTGTCAAAAACCGGCTACTGTCATTTTTAACACTTTGACATTTTTTTTGGGGTGAAATGGTAGAGGTACAATGTACCCCATTACCATTTCACATAGGGGGGGGGCCAGGATCTGGGGGTCCCCTTTGTTAAAGGGGTCTTCCAGATTCTGATAAGCCTCCCGCCCGCATACCCCCACAACCACCGGGCAAGGGTTGTGGGGATGAGACCCTTGTCCCCATCAACATGGGGACATCCTCCCCATGTTGAGGGCATGTGGCCTGGTGCGGTTCAGGAGAGGGGGGGGGGCCGCACTCTGTCCCCCCCTCTTTTCTGCTGCCGGCCAGGTCAACGTGCTCGGATAAGGGTCTGGTGTGGATTTTTAGGGGGACTCCACGTCATTTTTTTTTTCAATTTGGGGTGGAGTTCCCCTTAAAATCCACACCAGACCTGAAGGGTCTGGAATGGATATTTGCCGGGAACCGCACGTCTTTTTTTTTTTTTGGTTTTTACGGCGGGGTTCCCCTTAATATCCATTCCAGACCTGAAGGGCCTGGTAATTTAATTTGGGGGAACCCCTACACATTTTCTTGTTTGTTTTATGAATGAATCCCTTTAGAATTGTCAGAGCCGACAATTCATTATAGCCGCGTGTGAATTTTTAAATGACTTTTTTCCTTCTGAATGTCACTTTGTGCAGGGGGAGTTCTAAGTGCGGGAAAAATGCGCTATTTCACATGCTGACATTACACCCCCCCTAGGTACGAAATTTAAAGGAATATTTCACTTTTATTGTTTCACTTTAAGAATTATTAATTTCACTGCTCCCAAAAAAACGGCCGTTTTAAAAAATAAAAAAAGCATTGATACATGTTCCCTGGGGCAGGACTGAGGTCCCCAAACACTTTTTAGGACAAAACTTGCAGATTAGCCTTTAAAATGAACACTTTTGATTTCTCCCATAGACTTCTATAGGGAGTTCAGCGCGGCTTTTCATATTAGTTTCAATGCGCCGGCTGCTGCGCTGGTTCATGCGCCCAATTAAGCCTCCACCCGGAGTACTAATTAACGCATGAACCAGCGCAGCGCACAGAGCATAGTAAATCAGGCCCTATATGTCTTTTCACTTGCCTTACATGAAACACTCCCTCATTTATGACCTATACCAAACCTACTGAGATACGGTGACAACAGGAGGAAGGAGATATTTTTGGAAGATTGAGGAGACTTTTAAGGCAATCCATTGAAAGGAATCCCAGTATGAGCAAGGAGTTCTTAATGCTGAACACACCATAGGCATCTGGTGAGTAGAACTCCTAAGGGAGACCCGGTATGAAGATTATTTTACAATTGGAAGTTTCAAGGATTTTATGAAATACATCGGTTTAAGAGACTTTATACAGTTTTTTCTGTGAATGGACTTTATGCATTTTTATTCCTTTTGGTTCACATGATTTTATATTTTAAACCTATTTCTTTTTGTGGTCATACACATTGCATTCATCCTCACTCAGTGAGACTAATTTAGCAGAAGGTTAATTACAGGTTTAATTAGTCACCTTAGCGCTGTTAGTGCTTCTATTCAGAGACACATTGCTTTTCATTTCTTACCCTATTATAACAGCTGCTTATCTGCAAAACTATTGATTATTACACATATTCCACCACGTCCATAGAGCGCTAGGATCAGTTTTTATCCTTTGGATACCTTCTGATATATTATTTTTTTATACAAATGTATACACTCACACTGGGGCTATTAACGCAGAGGACCGTTGGAACAGCAAAGCCAAGGCTCAGATGTTCTCATCAGTCTGATAAGAACATCCAAGCCCGAGGTTCGCTGCTCCAGTGGCCCTCTGCGTTTTTGGCTTTAGCTTTCCCTGGACTACACCCGATAGATTCCCCCTTGCTTCTCACTGCCTGTTTCCCCAGTGTGAGTGTATACATTTGTATGCTTACTTTTTTATAATAAAATTGTTCTACACCAGTGGCTGCATGGTCCCCCTCTGCAGTTGAATTAGTCCTGCCAGTAATTATGTTGTTTTTTCCAACAGAACAAGTTGTCCTGCAGATGTAATAGTTTGAGGGTTGAGACAAACCATTTAGCACTTAAATAGGTGATCCGTTTTTATTCACTTATGTAAAACCTTGTTCCAAAAGGAACAAAACTGTAAGGCCTGATTCACACGAGCTTCAGTTTTTATAAGAGCAGTTTGAACAGCAAGCTTTGACAAAGCATTTGTAGAACTTTCAGTAAGCTTTGTTGAAGCTTTTAAAGTACCATTCAACTCCAGTTTCTAAATGTTGAAAACAGATCCTAATAGAAGTTTTGAATATCAATTTAAATGTGTTGCTAGCAGGCTTCAGAACTTTTTTGAAGCTTGTTGGAAGCCTTCTAGCAGCTTGTTTAAAGTGGCACTCAACCTACCCATTAGGATCTGTGTTCAACATTTACAAACTGAAGCTCAATGGTACTTTAACCGATTTCTGACCGTATAACATAGACCTTGTACCTAGTATGTGATCTGCCACTTCCAGGCAGAGTTGCCAACTTTCAGTAAATTTACAAACAGTTTGTAAAATCTGTAATTTTTGCATCTGTCCATAAATGTCCATTATGGACGTGTAGTCTGTATGTCCGTAATGGACATTTATGGACAGATGCAAAAATTACGGATTTTACAAACTGTTTGTAAATTAACTGACGGTTGGCAACCCTGCTTCCAGATAGGGGTGCGCGCGCGTGCCACCGGTGATTCGCTCTGCTGTGATTTTACACAGCAGATGGCATTCAGCAGGTGCTTGCCAATAGATTACCGCCGGCACCCACCAATCGTCCGGAACACACACAGAACAGGGCTCTACCTATGTAAACAAGGCAGAGCTCTGTCCTGTCAGCGGAAAAGTAATGGATTTACTTTCCCCGCAAAGCATGGACTAGAATCCATCTCTTCCCCAAGTAAAAACAGCAAACTGTGTACACATAAACACTGGCTAGGCACACTATTTACCCTATGATCACCCTATATATTTAACCCCTTCCCAGCCAGTGTCATTAGTTCAGGGATAGTGCATATTTTTATCACTGATCACTGTAATAGTATTACTGGTTCCCAAAAAGTGTAAAAAGTGTCAGTTAGTGTCAGAATGTCTGCCGCAATATCGCATTCCTGCTATAAGTCACTGATCACCGCCATTACTAGTAAAAAATAAATAAAAATACCCCATAGTTTGTAGACTCTATAACTTTTGAGCAAACCAATCAATATGCACTTATTGGGATTTTTTTTTACCAAAAATATGTAGAATGCAGAATACATATTGACCTAAATTTAGGAAGACATTAGATTTTTTTTTCATTTTTTTTATTGGATATGTTTTATAGAAGAATATTGTTTGTTTGTTTTTTTTTCAAAATGATCTGTCTTTTTTTGATTATAGCACAAAAAAATCCTGCAGGGGTGATCAAATACCACCAAAAGAGCTCTATTTTGTAGGAAAAAAAAATAACATAAATTTTATTTGGGTACAGCGTTGCATGACCACGCAATTGTCTGTTAAAGTAACGCATCGCTATATTGCAAAAAATGGCATGATCATGAAGGGGGGTAAATCTTCCGGAAGTCAAGTGGTTAAACGCTTCAAAAAATGTTGCTGAAAGCTCTACAAATGCTTTGTCAATGCTTACTGTTCACACTGTGCTTATACAAGTAGAATCCCATATGAAACAGGCATTAGAGCTTGTTTACAAAAAATGTGGCATTGGACAAAGCACCTACTACTAAATAAAATGGTTGCCTTACAGTATTCACACTGTTGCGTTTTCTTTACTTTGCTTCAAAAATGATATCCCATGTTGCCTTTTTGGTGCTTCAAAGCATCTGAAAAGTGTCCATAGAAGTCTATCACAGTGCTTGCTAACAACATCTGCAACATTTGAGTGGCATTTATTGAGTTAGCTTTGCTTAGTTTTGGAGATATTGAGGTGTAAGATATCCCAGAATACACTGGGAAACCAATAAGCGAACCAGAAAGACATCATCAGCTGTCACTTCCGGTTCACGCAACGTGGAAACGCTATAGCGAAAGGTGAGCGGGCACCAGAGAAATAAGAGGAGTGGCGGAGGATCATCAGAGCTGGGGGACCAGATCAGGAGAAACTTGCAGATGTTACATATGGTGAGCAGCATGGAACAATATAGCAGGCGGTGAACAGGGACTGGAGAAATAAAGGACTGAGTGGTGGAGAATCTCAAGTGCTGGGGGACCAGGGAGGTGAAGATGTCACATCTGATGTGCAGCATAGGAGCAATATAGTGGAAGGGGGGACTGGAAAAAGAGGAGGATCAGCAAACCAGTTTTTTTTTTTTATAATTTGATTATACTTTTTTAGATTTAATACACCCTCTGCAAGTAAACATACAGTATAATATGACACTCTATTTCCAGAGCACTGCTTCCAACCAGGCTGCTTTCATTTTAGAAATGTATTTTCTACAGTTTTTGCGTGCATTTGCAACCCAGGCGCTTGTAATCAACAGAAGCGGTTTGCCTTCAGCCTCCCCTGTCCAATTGAAAGCTTAGACACAGTCATAAGGAAGAAGGGAGAGAGGGGAGACAAGTCACTGTTCTGCCTTATTCACTTTTGTGTGTACATTTCATCTTGAGCTATTGAGCTTTGTTAAACAGGTTTTTTAAAACTGGAGGTGGGAAGAAAACTTGGAAGACCTCTGAAAAGCAACATAAATCTCCACATGATTGGTCTATATAATATAATATTTATTTACAGTATTAATTATTTTTACCTAACAAAACTATTTTTAGGCATTTATTTTTTAGCCCTGAATGTAACATTATGTTTTTTTTTTGCTAGTTACATTGTTGCATCATTGTAATATTAAAAATAACTCAAGTAGCTTTCTAGTCAGTGAAACTGTTAATATGTAGGCACACCCCCCCTAGGGACCCCCCCCCTTCCTTAATCACATTTCTTTGGCAGAGATGCATGTTATTGTGTTCAAACTGCTAGATAATGATGATAATGATATTGTAGGAAACCAAGAAGCACTTTAATAGCAATAACTATACCAGTCCATTAGACATGCCGTTATACAATTTCAGCCCGTTATGAACTTACTCGATTTACACCCGGAATGATGTTTAGAGGACATAACAGAGGTCAGTTGCCTGCTGCTTCTTGAAGGAGTGATTCAGGAGAATCTAATGCAGAAGAGGGAAGAGAAAATAGAACTTAAATCAAACTTAAAAAGCAGACGTTTTTCAGTAACAATCAGGTCAGGTACTGTGAAAAGGCCACCCTTGACTGAAAAGCCTTTTAAATAAATGAATTAGTCTGACATGAGATCCATTAATCAGAATTAATTGTCTGGATCCAACGCTACAACAATAATATTAACAGTATAAAATGTGTCTTTTTTGTTTAGTAACAAAAATTAAGATCCGGCATTAGTCCTAGGCCTCGTACACACGACCGAACATGTCCGCTGAAACTGGTCCGGCGGACCAGTTTCCGTGGACATGTTCGGTTGTGTGTACGGACGACCGGACAATTGTCCGGCGGATCGGACAGGTTTCCAGCGGACAAATGTTTCTTAGCATGCTAAGAAACATGTCCGCTGGAAGCCTGTCCGTCGGACATGTTCGGTCGTCTGTATGACTCACCGGACATGTCCGCTCGGCCGAAAGCCCTTGCATGCGTCGAAGTGATTTGACGCATGCGTGGAAGCATTTACCTTCCAGGGTCTCGCACGTCGCCGCGTCATCGTCGCGGCGACGTCGCGGCCACGTCACAGCGTATCCTGCCTGCCCGAATTTCTGTTTGATGGTGTGTACAACCATCAGACAGAAATCTCCGAGCGGACTTGACCGATGAAAACGGTGAAAACTGCAAATAATTTTTTTTTTACATCTGTACCTTTTTTATTTTCTGCAGGTTTTATTAATTATTGGATGATTTACAGTAGGCAACAATGATGGCTAGGAATAATATTGTACAGTTGCACGGTGAAAACTAGAGGTCGTCCGATATGTGTTTTTCTGGGTCGATGCCAATATTTAGAAATTGGGACAGCCGATGGCCGATATATATGGCCGATTTTTGAAACCGATATTTTAGGCCGATTTCTTATTTTTTGGCAGGTGGCGCTGATTGGCAATGGCAGGTGGCACTGGTTGGCGCTGGCAGGTGGCACAGATTGACACTAGCAGGTGGCAATGGCAGGTGGCACTGGCAGGTGGTCAGCGCTCATGAACTTTCCATTAACCAGTACAGTAACTATTATATGAACCCTATAATCAGAGGTGTAACCATTTATTTTTATTTTTGTGCCATGTGCAATTAACTTTTGATAATGCTCCTCTAGTCTGATATTTTTAGTATCATGTGCCATTTACATTTCATATTCACTTAGACTTAGAAACTATAAGCTATTCTAGTAGTATTTTAAAATAAATTAGCGAAGCAGGGGCTGAATCAGAGTAAGAGGAGCACAGGATTCTAGGAGACTTCAATGCAGTAATTCCCACGCAGTAATTTTTAGCTACCGTATTTTCCGGGTGTATAAGACGACTTTCTGGATGCAAAAAAAATGCATCCAAAGTCGGGGGTCGTCTTATACGCCGGGTACGGTCTCTGTGCTGCTGCGAGCGTCAATGATTTAAAAGACGCTCCTTCTCCTCAGAGTGTTCTGTGATAGGCAGAACACAACTCTTCCCAGCAGCGCCTCTGTTCTGTGTTCCTCCTATCACAGATGCCTTCTCATCTTCGGACGAGATGAGAAGACGTCCGTGATAGGCGGAACACAGAACAAAGGCGCTGCTGGGAAGAGTTGTGTTCCGCCTAACACAGGACAGTCTAAGGAGAAGGCGCGTCTTTTAAATCATTGACGCTCGCAGCACGGAGACTGTCACCGCACCGCCTGCTATTCAGAAAAAAAGTGAGTAAATGCACCGTTTGCAGTGATGGCACAGAGAGGGGGCAAGTGATGGCACAGAGAGGGAGCAAGTGATGGCACAGTGAGCAAGTGATGGCACAGAGAGGGGGCAAGTGATGGCACAGAGAGGGGGCAAGTGATGGCACAGTGAGGGGCAAGTGATGTAATGGCACAGTGAGGAATGTAATGTAATGGCACAGTGAGATCTGAAAAAGCCTGTTTCTGTCAGCGGTTCTGGCTACCCCTCAGCTTCCAGAAAGACTAGTAAGAAGGGGGTAGTCTTATACAGTGAGTATATCCCAAAACCAACATTTTTCCTGGAAAATTAGGGGGTCGTCTTATACGCCCAGTCGTCTTATACGCCGGAAAATACAGTACTTTATTAAACAACAGGAAACATTTCTGTTATAATGCATCTCTATTTTTACTCTACATTTGTCTTGGTTGAACATATATGCATTCTTTTCCTTTTTATGGTGTAAAGAATAGCAACTAAGGGCAGTTAGGTTGTGAATAGTCACCCCACATTCCTATGCTACTGTTTTGGAGTGTATGGGGCAAAGAAGTCAAAGCCCATCACCACTGAGCTGGTATTATTCTATTTGAGGCCCTTCCCGAAGCCTATACATACTGAAAGTTATATGGGCTTTTATCTACATCCAAAGACGCAACACTTATGGTGTCTTGAAATACATATTTTTTGTTATTGTTACATGTTCTAAGAAAGTTATACCCTCCAATTTTAATAATTTATAGTGGGCATCAATTGAAAATAAACCTGGAGCCATGTCAGTTTTATGTGGAAAAGTCTGGTTATAGCTTGTGATGGAATAATGCACTCACTATTGATTTATCTGAGATTAGTAACAGGCATATACATCATATTACCCTTCTAGTCTCCTTGGAGTTTGTAAATTACCTTTCCAATGAGTTTAATGTTTCACTCCAAGGAGACATAGAGGCCAGGCTGTTTATTTGCACAGCAGTCAGTACATTCTCCTCAGCACACTAGGGTCAGTTCAGTAAGTTAGAACACAGGTGTTATTTGTCATAAGGATTGTACTTTTCATCCGATTGGATGTTATTTTATTCTCTTATCGACTACCATTGTTGAAAATAATGTTTGGCGCTTTCTGCTAAATTGAGGTAAAGTGTGTTCAAGGATGTCCCCATACAAACAGATATTTAAAAAAGAGAACTGACCACCCTCATACCAATTGCTGATAAGAGGTCACACTGTCATTTCACTTCCCAGCTAAGACAATGTTCCTTTTTGGTACAAAAACAGTAAAGTTATACCTATTTCTTTGGAAATACTTCCAGAAATCAGCTAGTAGCATTTAGTCACATTGAACAGGGCTTATGTAATGTTGAAGATGTTTCCCAACACTTATTGATCACTGTCCATGATACTTTATTTACACCAACATCCAAATTTGCAGGACAAGCTTTCAAGGTGTGTGTCCCTTCTTCAAGGTCCAAGCAGTAATTGTGAAGTGGAAGGAAAACGATAAATGGTTTTCATCGTTTTTTACAAATACATATGTGAAAAGTGTGGCGTGCATTTGTATTAACCTCCCTGATACCCCTAACTAAAATCTAGTTGAACCAATTGCCTTCAGAAGTCGCCTAATTAGTAAATAGTGTCCACCTGTGTGTAATTTCATCTCACTTTAAAGTCAGCTGTTCTGTGAAGCCATCAGAGGTTTGTTAGAGAACCTTAGTAAACAAACAGCATTATAAAGCCAATGAACACACAAGACAGGTCAGGCATAAAGTTGTGAAAAATTTTACAGCAGGATTAGGCTTTAAAAAATATCCAAAGGTTGAACATCTCACGGAGCATTGTTTAATCCATCATCCGAAAATGGAAAGAGTATGGCACAACTGCAAACCTACCAAGACATGGCTGTAAACTGTCAGACTGGGCAAGGAGAGCAATAATCAGAGAAGCAGCCAAGAGGCCCACTGTAACAACTATTAGTCGTGCACTCCACAAATATGGCCTTTATGGAAGAGTGGCAAGAAGAAAGCCATTGTTGAAAGAAAGCCATAAGAAGTCCTGTATGCAGTTTGCGAGAAGCCATGTGGGGGACACAGCAAACATGTGTAAGAAGGTGCTCTGGTCAGGTAAGACCAAACCTGAACTTTTTGGCCTAAAAGCAAAAAAGCAGGAAAACTAACCTTGCACATCACCCTAAACACACCATCACCACTGTGAAACATGGTGGTGGTAGCATCATGATGTCGGGATGCTTTTCTTCAGCAGGGACAGGGAAGCTGGTCAGAGTTAATGGAAAGATGGATGGAGCTAAATACAGGGCAAGCTAAAGCTGCATACACACTGACCAATTTTCTTTAGATTTTTTCCTTCAGATTTACCAGGTCAAACCTTAAGAGTTTCAATTTGTATGCAATCAGGCAGGGCCCTTGCACTACATGGTTTTGGTAAATCTAAAGGAAATCAGACAACAAAAGTTGTATAGTGTGTATGGGGTCTTCGAAGAAAACCTGTTAGACTCTGCAAAAGACTTAAGACTGGGGCGGAGGTTCACCTTCCAGCAAGACAACGACCCTAAACATACAGCCGGAGCTACAATGGCATGGTTTAGATCAAAGCATATTCATGCGTTAGAATGGGCCAGTCAAAGTCCAGACCTAAATCCAATTAAAGCAGAGGTTCACCCAAAAGTTGAACCTCCGCTTTTCGGAACCCCCCCCCCCCTCCGGTGTCACATTTGACACCTTTCAGGGGGGAGGGGGTGCAGATACCTGTATAAAAGTTATTTGCACCACTTCCGGGTATAGACTCCCGCGGGAGTCCGGCCCCTCCGCGTCACCCCCCCTCCTGTTTTGTTCTGGGAAACACTTGGTTCCCAGAACACAGTGGGGACCAGTGGGAACTGCACAGCGTGACTCGTGCATGCGCAGTAGGGAACCGGGCAGTGAAGCCGCAGCGTTTCCATTCCCGATTCCCTTACCGAGAATGGCGGCGGGGAAGCCGAGAGCTGAGCTACCACTCGGCTTCGGATGTCGACATCGCGGGCGACTTGGACAGATAAGTGTTAATTTTTTTTAAAGTCAGCAGCTGCTGTTTTAGTAGCTGCTGGCTTTTAAAAAAAAAATCAGGTGAACCCCCACTTTAAGAGTCTGTGGCAAGACTTGAAAATTGCTGTTCACAGACCCTCTCCATCCAATCTTACAGAGCTTTAGCTATTTTGCAAAGACGCATTGGCAAAAAAGTCACTCTCTAGATGTGCAAAGTTGGTAGAGACATCCCCAAAAAATACTTGTAACTGTAATTGCAGTGAAAGGTGGTTCTACAAAGTATTGACTCAGGGGGCCTGAACACAAATACACGCCGCACTTTTCACAGATTTATTTGTAAAACAATTTGAAAACCATTTATTTTTTTCCTTCCACTTCATATATGTGCCACTTTGTGTTGGTATATCACAGGGATATGCAATTAGCAGACCAGCTGTTGCAAAACTACAAGTCCCATCATGCCTCTGCCTCTGGGTGTCATGCTTGTGGCTGTCAGAGTCTTGCTATGCCTCATGGGACTTGTAGTTCTGCAACAGCTTTACCATAACAAAATGTGGAAAATTTCAAGGGGAATGAATACTTTTTCAAGGCACCGTATGTGCCACTTTGTGTTGGTCTATAACATATATCCCAATAAAATACATGTGGAAAATTCCAAGAGGTGTGAATACTTTTTCTAGGAACTATAGCAGCTCTCCACCACTAATTTCCTCTCCCTCACCTCCCTCTAGCACAGTGTTTTTCAACTCCAGTCCTCAAGGCACACCAACAGGTCATGTTTTCAGGCTTTCCATTATTTTGCACAGGTGATTTGATCAGTTTCACTGCCTTAGAAATCACCACAGCCGTTTCATCTGAAAGAAATCCTGAAAACATGACCTGTTGGTGTGCCTTGAGGACTGGAGTTGAAAAACACTGCTCTAGCACAGTGGCTCTCAACCTTTCTAGTGCCGTGACCCCTTGATAAAATTTCCCAAGTTGTGGGACCCCCAACAGTAAAATAATTTTCGTAATGTAGGTTGTCAGCACCAAAGGCAAGACAAGTAATTTGCGCCCCTAACTCACGGACATTTAGAGCTCCCTGAGTTCCTTCCACTCGTACAGTATTAAAAATCTTATGGTACATTTTAGGATGTACCACTATTTCTCTTTGTTCTCCTTTTATCTCTCTCTATCCTAATTTCTTGATTTTTTCCCCACCCCTTTCTCTTTGTTCCTCCCACTCTTTTCTTCTCCCTTCCATGTATTCTCTATTTTTATGCCTTCTAATACTCCTTGGTGGGGGGGGGGGGTTGGGGGATATGGGATGAGTGACAGTGCCGGCGAAAGACTGGGAGAGCAGCGCGGGCTTCAAGAACAGCCCAGGATTCGGTGACCCCTGGAAAATGGTCATTCGACCCCCGAGGGGGTCCGGACCCCCAGGTTGAGAACCACTGCCCTAGTGCGTTCTATTGGTTAACCTCCCTGGCGGTATGATTCTTTCAGAAAAAAGGTGCTGAAAGCGGTACCATTATTTGCAAGGAAATTTGGCGTTTTATACTGTAGGCCTGTAATTTTTAGAAATAACTCACTTAAATCTGACCAAACAAGATTCTAATAGGCATCCCGGGTATGACATTTTTTTAAAAACAAAATTATAAATTATAATATAATAAATAATTATAAATAATTATAACAAGTAATAATATAATTATAATAAAAATGATTCAATAATGTAATCAAATCAAAATCACTGAAATTTGCTCAGTTGCAGAATTGTCGCTGTCATTATTTATTTTTTTTATGACGAATTTCCCCACAAATCGCTATCGCACAATTCTGCAAGTGATTATAATTTATTATCACTGTTTTTTAGCTGCTCTAAAACTATTTTTGACATAAAGGGACACTTTTGGTTGCTATGGACAATTTACAGTTTACAGGCAGAAAAAAAAAGTTTTTATTATATAAAAGTACATGTAGGGCACTGGGCAGACCACTAGGGACAAGGGGTGTGTGTATTTTTTACATACAGTACTGTATTCTATAAGATTACAGTATACTGTATGTAATGTGTTTGTTGACATTTTTGAATTTGGCGCCGATCTCCGCTCCCGTGCGTCGTAACGTCGCAGGGAACGGAGATCGGCGTCACACAGAGGCACTGTGTGAATCGAGCGAGGTCCCGCTCGCTCGCACAGCGCGGTGGCATCGCTGGATCCAGGGACAAGGTAAGTAAACACTCCCTGTGGATCCAGCGAGGCGAGCCCGAGTCTGACTTGGGGTTACCACTCGCAGCAGGAAAATCTAACCCTGAGTCAGACTCGGGAATACCGCCAGACAGGTTAAACAAAAACGCCTGAAGCTGTAAAACGCTTGTAATGCACTTCTAAAACACTTTAAAAAAGTTTGTAAAAAGCTGCAAAAAAGCTTAATAGCTTAAGCTTAAAAAAATGCCAAGGAAATGCCAGTAATTCAATATGCTCATGTGTGAATGAA
The DNA here is from genome assembly GCF_905171775.1 of Rana temporaria. Classification (NCBI taxonomy): domain Eukaryota; kingdom Metazoa; phylum Chordata; class Amphibia; order Anura; family Ranidae; genus Rana; species Rana temporaria. The sequence continues at coordinate 581,701,119 of NC_053489.1, forward strand.
ACCTTAAAGCGGTAGTTCACCCTCCTTCACCCCATTATTCCATTACTTTCGGCATCGTAGCGCGAGCTACGGTATGCCGGTCTTAAATTTTTAAACCCCGTACTCACTGTGCTATTGTTGATTGAAGAATCCGACTCCCGCGGGGAATGGGCGTGCCTATGGAGAGGGAGGATGATTGACGGCCGGCTCTGGCACGTCACGCTCCCCGAAGACAGCCGGAGTAGGTCTCGGCTATTCACAGCGCCTGCGCACAGGCTATGCGCAGGCGCCGTGAATAGCCAAGCCTATTTCGGCTATTTCCGGAGAAGCGTGACGTGCCAGGGCCGGCCGTCAATCACCTTCTCTCACCAGAGGAACGCCCATTCCCCGGATTCTTCAATCAACGATACCGCAGTGAGTACGGGCATAAAAAATGTAAGACCGGCATACCGTAGCTCGCGCTACGATGCCGAATTTAATTGTCTAATAAAAAAAAACTTTTTTTTTTTTTTTTACAGGGCGAACCCCCGCTTTAAGTATCCTGTAACATATATTAAAGTGGATCTAAAGGGATTTTTTTTTTTTTACCCCAATGCAGTTCCTACAGTAGAATAAAAAAATGTTCCAGTATTTGTAACCCCCCCACCCTAAATACGTATCTGAACCCTCATTTCATCTGGCGCTGTGCCCATTTGCAGCGGCTTTCTCCTCTCTCGCCACTCTCACAAGACAGAGAGGGAGCAGCAGGAACCAAACCCTTTTTTTAAATTATAATTAAAAAACAAAACAAGATCCAGCCTTTAAAAACCCTTAAATTTGTATACTGAATGTAGTATGTTTATTATCATGATATAAAATGCTTTATTCAGTTTCTCATATATTACCGGTAACTAAATTAAAGTAGAAAATAGGGAAACCAAAATATATACACAATAGATGCATGCCTTATAATGTTAGATGTTTCTTTGCTCATGTAGGTCAAAGGTTCTTGTTAATCTATCCACTCTTATAGTACCATACATTCCTCTTTTGATTGCCATTCATGTTAAATAGAACCTTAGACACATTAGTGTACAGGAGGGTGGGCCCAGCCCCTAGCCCTAGGTGGGAGTGAGAAGCTATATGTGGCATGATGTAGGTCTGCCTAATTGGAAAGTTTTATGTGTTTTTTAGGATATAAACTGGATTCTAGAAATTTGAAGGTTGTATTTTCAGAAATAACCTTGGGAGTAGGGTTATTTTGAACATTGAGGAGATTATTTGAGCTACATGAGATGGGAATTACACACACTAAATGCTAGAATGTAAAGTAATTAACTGGTATGCAGATTTTTTGTCACTTTAATGGTTGAGGGGTAATTCAAATGCAGTAAGAAAGTATAAAGAATGAAATAACAATGTCAATAAAAAGAAATATAATTTTGGTATACAAGTACGCAAAAAACGCAGAGCATTTATTCCATCTATACATTGTGGGTAACTTGAAAATTATAGAGGACTTCAAGTATGCCCCCCCCCTCAACACTCCCAGAGGGCCAGACAATATCATGCGTTGAGGTGTATGAGGTTGAGTTATACTGGTCCTTTGAAATTAAGGGACTGCTGCATTTATTGCATTACAAAAAATAAGCTCCATCATTGGTGTGAGTGGCAGTAATAAAAGTTCCATCATTGGTGTCTTTGGCTGGATAAATAACCCCCAGCATTGGTGACAGTGGCTGCAGTACTGCAATAATAACCTCCAACATGTGTCGGTGGGCACAGTAATAATCTCCAGCATTGGTGCTAGTGGACCAAATCATTGACGTCAGTGGCTTCAATAATAACCCCCAGCAATAGCTTTACTGGCAGTAACATGAACACCCCATTCACTGGTGTTTATTGGCAGTGCTGGTAACTTCCATGTGCACTGCTTGTCAGGGGCGTTGCTGTTAACCCCCCACCCATAGTAGTCAACGGCAGTGCTGGTAGCCCTCTCACTTTGCATTGGTGGTGATTGGAAGTGACCCCCCCCCCCGCAGCCTGGCAATGCTGGTCATTTGAAGTGTTGTTAGCCCACCTCTACCTTACCTTGCTTGTCTGTGGCAGTCCTGTTATCCCCCATACCCCAAGCCCCCACATCGGTGGTCAGTGTTTACTTACCTGATCACATGCTTCCACACCACTCTCTGTATCCAGCTAGGGACTATTCTTGCACCATCGGACAAAGATTCCTCTGCATGACAGTAATACAGGTGTTTGTTTAGTGATGGATACTGGAACACAGAGAGTGTTCCTGCAACTGCCCACAGGTGCTTAACGGGAAACATGTTACTTCTACTTCTGTCCTTGTGACGATTGGAAAATTCGGAATTTACCATCACTTTCTGTCTGCTAACAATATTCACCAGGACAAAAATAGATCCATCCTTTCATGTGTTTTTCAGACTGTGGACGTCGCCCTGCAGCCAGAATGAGCAAGAGGATCCTTGGTGGCAGAACCAGCCGACCTGGGCGATGGCCTTGGCAGTGTTCCCTACAGAGTGAACCAAGTGGGCACATCTGTGGCTGTGTTCTTATAGGGAAAAAATGGGTTTTGACTGTTGCCCACTGCTTTGAAGGGTAAGTAAGTTACTAAATTATATTCTCAAACATTTTAGAGCACGATATGATTATGCATGAACGCTCAATCAGTATAAAGTAAAAAAAAGTCCACAATAAGTGAATACAGTCCTCCTTGATAGGAGCAGAAAAGCATATGTGAAAAGTCCAGTAAAACGATAAAGGCTTGTTAGAAAAGTCAGTGAAGAGAAACCTACTCTAACACCTCTTGAAGTGAACATAAGTTTTCAAACTGCTCAGAGGTCCACCACTGCATCCCAGTGAAATGGACACTCACCAGAGATGATGGCTGCCATTAAAACAGCATGCAGGCTTTGGATAAGTGTCTGTCATCCAGTGAAAAGTAAACCCAGTGAATCCGTCCAGCGACACTCCACATCAGGGTCTAACTAAATAATGCTCACCGGGAGCCAGAAGTAATCCTCATGGTGTTGTAGTTTTAATAAAGATGCATGTATACATAAAAACAAAAAGTAGCATAAAATTGCGTGACATCAGCATTAGTGTCTCCTCCCCACTTATTGAGGCCTTTTTTACTTTATACTGATTGATAGTTCAATCATATTCATATCTTTGGCACTACAAAATGTTTGTACATTGTTTTTATGTTGGGTATACCACGTGTTTGGTGTTTGTGCCAGTGGCCTACCTCACCACAGCACAGAATTTTTTTTTTACTTTATTTAGATATTAGAGCATGAATTTACAAATTTTATCAAACACAAAACAGAGCAGAAATGTATATTTTGGGGCAGATCCACGTACCTTTGCGCCGGGCGCAGAGTATCTAAGATACACTACGCCGCCGTAACTTTATTCTTTTTTTTCGAATCCTCAAAGAATTTGCGCCGTAAGTTATTTTTGTATCTTTGGCGGCGTAATGGCACGGAATTCAAATGGATGTAATGGGGGCGTGTTTTATGTTAATACGTCGTGACCCGACGTAAACAACGTTTTTTTTAAAACTGCGCATGCGCATGCGCCGTCCGTGGGGGTATCCCAGTGCGCATGCTCGAAATTAACCCGGAACAAGCCAATGCTCACGACTGTGACATCATTCTATGCAAATCCCTATTCTCGAACGACTTACGCAAACAACGTAAACATTTTTAAATTGTACGCGGGAACACCGGCCATTGAGTACGCCTCATAACATTAACATTGAGTACGCCTCATAACAGCAGCTTTAACTCAAATTTGAATTAGGCGCGCTTACGCCGGCCCCATTTACGATACGCCGCCGTAACTTAGGAGGCAAGTGCTTTGTGAATACAGCACTTGCCTCTCTGACTTAAGGCGGCGTAGTGTAAATACGATACGCTACGCTGCCTCAAAGATGCGTCGCCCTACCTGAATCCAGCTAATAGTCTTTTTCTGGCCATTTTATTTTTCGATTTATAATTGTAATCCACATTTTAGCATTTAGCAGAAAACACAATTACAAGCAACATTAAGTAGTAGGAACGTAACTTGTCATATGGTGAGAGAAATTGCAGAATGCACAGTAACCTGTTGAACTAACGTCGAGTAATAAGTACTATTTATGGTTATTTGGTTCTGTGCAAGGGCAATAATCCTGGTAGGAAAACAATCTGTAAAAGAGTAAGGTTTTATATGATAGTAATTCTGAAGTGTGTTGTTGATAATGACTTCAGGATTTCTGCCCTTGGGGTGGCACAAGTCTACGATTTCTCATTCTTCTCTTTTGTAATAACGCAGAGAGTTTCCCTGGAGTGTCCTGTTCTTTCAAAATATTACCAGCTATGGACTTGGAAAATGCTTGGCAGGGAAAATGAAAAGACATTAAGAAAATCTAGTTTGTCATAAAGTTTTCATTAAGCGACAGAGCTGAGACCAATACAAGGATACTGTTTACCATCTGTGACATTGATAGATTTTTTTATGCCTGTGTATTTATGAAGCTTTTTATTTTCTTCTTAAAGCTCTGTAAAGTGATAGTGCTACACAGTATGATACATGACCACCATAAAGCAGAATATGAGGCCATGCTGATTTTTAAACCATAAAACTGCTTGGAATGTACAGAATGTAAATTGTATGCTTCTAGGAGCAGGACTTTGGGAAGGCAAAGTACTATATATATCAAATAAAGAGAGCCCATCCAATTCATATTCACAGAATACTTTATATCAGTAGGGTAACTATTTTGGATATTATTTAAAGCTGTATTTACAGAATGCAGGTGGTATAGCTGCCCATTTGTTTTGGCAAAATGCCTTGAGGTCTTTGGTTGTCTTGCATGAACCGCACGTTTGAGATCTCCCCAGAGTGGCTCAATGATATTAAGGTCAGAAGACTGTGATAGCAATTTGAGAACCTTCACCTTTTTCTGCTGTAGACACTGGAGGGTTAACCTGGTCTTGTGCTTAGGGTCATTGTTTTCTGGTAGCATGCTGAATTCACCTTGCCATCAGTTTTCATTATTTTCCCCATGCCTTTAGAGCTTACACACTCCCAAATTGTCAGTGAGCTACCACCATGCTTCACAGTGGGGATGGTATTCTTGTCGCTATAGGCCATATTGACTCCTCTACAAACATAGCACTTATGGTTCTGACCATAAAGCATTATTTTGGTCTTGGCACTCCAGATTACAGTATGCCAGAAGCTGTGAGGCATGTCAAGGTGTTGCCGGGCTTTTTGGCACAGTAAAGACTTCTTTCTTGGAACTCGAACATGCAGCAAAGTTTTGTTCACGTATTGTCATTTTGTGGTCCTTGAAATAATCACATCATCTCACCTGTGAGTTTTTCTTTGTATCCCAAAAAAATCTTCTGGCAGTTATGGCTGCAATTTTTCTTGGTCTACCTGACCCAAAATTTTTCCACCTTTAAAAGGTTCCTGCACTACTTTGATCTGGCTTTCTTGCGACTTGAGTGCCATAGACTGCAGTGTAAATTCTCAAAAGTCGCATAAAACTCACATACTAATGTTATCAATGTGAGAGTTTTGAATTAAAGTGGTTGTAATCCTCAAACATGAAATATGAACACATAGCATATCCCTCTATAGTGTGTCCTTGTCTCAATTAAGAGCACCAAGTGTCATTTCTGTCTGCTGAAAAGTTCTGAAAAGTTTTCCTGCCACTAAGAAAAGCTGTGAGCTGTGTGGAAGGGAGGGGGAGTCTCTTCCCTCCAATTAGCTCTTACAATTATCCTTACTGCACGTAACTTCAGTTCTCTGCCCACTTTTTCTGGACTCTCAGACAAGCTTTATAAATTCTGCACTTTGAACGGATGTACAGTAGAGAAGACTGCAGATAATCAGGTACAACTTATGTAGGAGGGTTTTTTCCATCACTGTGAGGTCAGTGACTTTTTTGGGTATATGTAAGGGTTTACAACCAATTTAAGTATTATTTTTGACACCTTTTGGTGGAGCTTTCATATAAGAATAATGTGACATGTAATCTTTCCTCAGGCGGGAACATGCTGCTGTATGGAAAGTTGTATTCGGTATAAACAACTTGGATCATCCATCTGATTTCATGCAGACACGTATGGTCAAGACAATAATCCTTCATCCGCGCTACAACAGAGCTGTGGTAGACTATGACATCAGCATAGTACAGTTAAATGAAGACATTGAGGAGACCAGCTATGTAAGGCCTGTGTGCTTACCTTCCAAGGGCCAGCTGGTGGAACCAGACACATACTGTTATATTACAGGATGGGGACATATGGGCAACAAAAGTAAGTACTGGTACAATGATATTATGAAATGTATGGCTTTGTGTTGTATTACGGAAAAAAAAATAGCAACAGATGCAAAGTCAAAGTTTTTGATCCCAGTTGCCTAGGAGGTGTCTTCGTATTTTTCTATGGACCTCATCATTAGTATAAGAGAAAGAGGGGCTATCAGTTTAATCCCAAACACATCACCACCTGCATGGAGTTTGCATCTTTTACCAGTGCTTGTAGAGGTTTCCTTCGGGTACTCCAGTTTCCTCCAACACTCCAAAGACATGCTGGCAAGTTATCTGGCTCCTCACCGAATTTGCCATAGTGCATGTATGTATACATGTGCGATAAGGACCTTAGTTAAAGTGCTGCATAAATTGTTGGCGCTTTTTAAATACCTGAAAAAATAAATTGGGAACGGAACAGTGGCGGCTGGTGCTTAATATTTTGGGGTGGGGGCGGCAAACAAACCTGCCCCCCTCGCTCGCACTAATAACAGTCCCCAGGAGGCGGATGGGAAGGCAGGGGTGTAGATGCCTTACCGTGAAGAGGAAGATGACACAGAGGAAGATGACATGGAGGGCTGCTGTCCCTTTTGCTCCAGGAGGATCCGGGAAGAGACAGGGCTTCTCCTCCTGGCCGAACAGGAAGTGGGTCCTAAGATCCGTTTGGCCGAGAGTCCTAAGACTCCCTGGCCAATCAAGTCTCTGGACCTGCTTTCTGATTGGCTGGAAGGAGAATCAGGAAGACAATGGCAAACATTAATTCGCTACTTTCACACAACTGGGTGGGCTTAGGGTGCAATGCTCTGCACCCCAAGCCCACCCTTTTTTTTAAAGCCAATTAGAGCCTCATGCTCAAACCTTGTGTTTAAAAAAAATAAAATCCATTGAAATCAATGTGTCCGGCATGTAAATTAGGCGCGTGGATATGGGGGGGAGGGGGCGGCACCCCTGCTCCCCTCATGGACAGGACCCCACTGGTACGGAACGGGACTGGGAAGCAGCCCAGATAGAAGTGTTTAGCTCTTGGAAAGAGGGGAAAACAACTTGGAAAGGACCTGGAACAAGTTAACAGGATATGCATCTTTGGCTTTATTGGCTGCAATGGTTTTACAGGGATTGAAAAAAATGTACTTTAACCATAAAAAGTCAGCAATTTTCTTGTAGTTTCGTTAACATGCTGGGTTCTACCACTTCCTTGTCTGTCTTCATGAAAACATTACAGTTACAGTTTGAGAAAAAAGATAAGTATCTTTGGCAGGTTTTATTGATCACTATAACAGTTAAAAAGCATGTCAGAGATGGTCCATTTATAAACATATGTAAGAAGACAATATTCAATTACCGTATTTATCGGCGTATAACACGCACAGGCGTATAACACGCGCCCCAACTTTAAAAAGGTATAGCCAGATTCACGTAGAGATACGACGGCGTATCAGTAGATACGCCGTCGTAACTCCAAATCTGCGCCGTCGTATATTTAAGTGTATTCTCAAATTGAGATACACTTAAATGTAGCTAAGATACGACCGCCGGCGCCGTCGTATCTTAGCTGTCTATTTACGCCAGCCGCTAGGGGCGTGTACGCTGATTTACGCCTAGAATGCGTAAATCAGCGAGATACGCCTATTCACGAACGTACGCTTGCCCGTCTCAGTAAAGATAGGCCATTTACGTAAGGCGTTTTCAGGCGTAAAGATATTCCACCAAAAAGATGGCGCAGCCAATGTTAAGTATGGACGTCGGACCCGCGTCAAATTTTACTCTCTATTTTCAGGGTAAAAAAGTGAGTGTTATACGCCAATAAATACAGTAAATATGATTAAATTCATCCAAGCATTTTCTTTCATATCTTTCCACTCTTCGGATTATCATAAACAGATGTATGTTGAATAATAGGCCTTCTAACGTGATTTACAAAAATAAGGCAAATCTATCTTGATCTAGCTTGTTTTTACCTTAAAGCAGAGTTCTGCCTAAAAACTCAGCAGCAACAAATACTGCAGCTGCTGACTTTTAATATATGGACACTTACCTGTCTTGGGCACCTGTGATGTCGGCACCCGAAGCCGATCTGTCCCTCGGCTCCCGGTTGCTGCCGCCACCATCTTGCGGCTTCACTTCCTGGTTCCCTACTGTGCATGTGCGAGTCGCGCTGCACGATCTCACTGGTCCCTGCTGTCTTCTGGGACCTGTGTGTCTCCCAGAAGACAGTGGGGGGACGGAGAAGGCTCCGGACGTGGCATAGGTCGCCACGGTGACCTATGCCCAGAAGTGGGAGCAAATGCCTGTATTACACAGGTATCTGCTCCCTCCTGAAAGGTGCCAAATGTGACACCGGAGGGGGGAGGATTCCGAAAAGTGAAAGTTCCATTTTTGGGTGGAACTCTGCTTTAACACGATCATTTCAACATCTGCATTAGTATTAGATGCAGGGAATTTCCCATTACTTACAGTAGATCACTTACACCGTATCTGGGAACATTGCTAAGAGAGGAACTGGTATCCTTTTTAATGCCCAACTATATATAGAATTTCGTTAAAAAGCTTTTAAATATACAGATAGGACTTTTTGATATCTCACTTCAAAGTGATTTTACTGAATTGATCTGAACCCAAATGCTGAAACCTTTATTATAAGCCTTAAAGTGGAAGTGAACCCTCCTATTGTTTTCAGCCAAGGAAGCTGCCATATTGGCCTCTGTTTATTCTTCAACTGCCATGATGCTGCTCATCTGATCAGTATGGCACCAGACATTGGATGGTTTGATAGTTTGGTTGAGAGCACAACCACTGTGTCACTTAGCATTTCCGAATGCCGGGAATATAACTGTTTTTTGAAACTGCTAAATCTATGGGTTTACTTCCGCTTTAATATGGTAAAGTAGTTGTCAACCCTTACATATACCCAGTGAAGTGATTAGCCTCAAGTGAAACTCAGCGATGAAACAAATACTCCCATGAAAACTGTACCCATATATCTGCAGCCCTCTCTCCTCTTTAGCCTCCTAAAGCACAGATTTTATGCAGCATTTCTGAGCTTTAGAGGTTAGGGGGCGGGGCTCTGATGCCACACACTGCACAGCATAGAGCGGGAGCTGAGTGTAATCTGAGACCTGAGTAGAGGGAATGGACACACTAACTCTACACAACCTCATAGGGAAAAATGCACAGCTGAGGCTGTCAGTCACCTGCTTTGTGCTGGGGGGGGGGGGGGTCATCTGCCAGACTCTGTGGAGTTGACATAGACCAGGGGTCTCGAAACTTTCTAAACAAAGGGCCAGTCCACTGTCCTTCCAACTTTAGAGGGGCTGGACTGTGGCCACCAGGAGTAGAAAATGTCCCGTCATCAGTGACAGTCAGTTCCCATCTTAAGTATCAGTGAGAGGAATTGTGTCCCATCATTGGTGTCATTAGAAAGAATCATACCCCATTGTTGGTGTCACTAGGATGAAATGTGCCCCATTGTTGGTGTCATCAGAAAGAATCATGTCCTATAATTGGTGTCATTGGAAAGGATCATGTCCTATCATTGATGTCATTGGACCCCATTGTTGGTGTCACTGGGAGGAATTGTGCTCCATCATTAGTGTCATTGGGAGGAATTATGCCCCATTGTTTGTGTCATTAGAAGGAATTGTGCCCCATCACTGGTGTCATTGGGCTCCATTGTTGGTGTCATTGGGAGGAGCTGTGCCCCATTTTTGGTGTCATTCAGAATATTTGTGCACCATTGTTGGTGTTAGTGGATGAAACATTGTCCCAAAGGCAGGATAAAAGGCAAGCAAAAGGCCACATCCAGCCCCTGGGCTGCAGTTTGGAGACCACTGGCATAGACTGTCAATAGTGACTAATGCAGATAGCAGAGAGCAGATAGGACCCACACTAAGTGCGCTGGATTGAGGCAAGTACACACCATAGAGAGATATGCTGTGTTCCTTTTTCATTTCAGAAGTTTACAGACACTTTAATGTAATTCATTAGAATAATAATGGGGCTATTCTGCCACAGAGGGCCTTCTTGTTATAAGGTGACAACAACTCTGCCCCTGTCTGACAATTGTTCCTCCAATTTGCCAAGATGTCTCACTCTCTACCAATGAAGACTATAAGTAGCCATTTTGACGAACATTGCATAAAATGGTCAATTGTAGTCCACCTGGAAACTCACCCTGAGAAATGACATGTGCCCGTTGCTGAATTGCATGCATGTGGCCTGCAAGTGGGTGCAAGGAGACTGCATGAGATCAGAAAGAAATGCCCCGTTTCTATTTTTCTACCATGGTGTGCTGGTGGTAACGTATTGCTTTATCAATGAAGAACTTAATGTATGTTTACAGGACAATTGCTAACAGACATTCTAGGAAATTAGAATCAAATGCTGAGCAAGATAAATATGTTCTCTCTACTGATGTAGCTTTCATCAAGTATACCACAACTGCACTATCCTATTTTAGAGCAGGAAGTGATGATATACATAATGACATTTTTTATTTCAATTTAATGTATTTCTGATGTTTGTTAAAATCTGAAAAGAACTTTCTTGAAGGTAACATTTTTTTTTTTAAGTGATTCTAAAGCTAAAAACGTATTTTTACCTTAATGCATTCCCTGCATTAAGAAATGTTTTGTAACTTGCTGTGCTCCATTCCCCCCCAAACCTACCCGAGGTCTTGTATGAATCCAGTGCCGTTCCTATCTGCAGGTCCTCTCTCTTCTCACAAGATGTTCATGTGTGTCTATGGTCACACACAGCCCAGTTCGGGAGTGAGCCTGCACGTCTGCCCCCTTAGCAAGCAGTTTGCCATGGGAGCAGACACAGACAAGGAGTGGACAGTGAAGGCAGGGGAACCAAGAAGTTTTATTGCATCCCTTGTGTTTATTTCTTTGCACAGCATTTATTTTGCTACAATTTATTGGTAGTTGACAGTAAAATCAACAGAGAAAAATGGAGGAGAAAAGCCTACAATAGGGCAATTTCAGGTTGCTTCAGAGAAACCACAGTTTCACTTTCAAAACCCAGTAGCACCCCGATGTCCCCCCCAGATCGCTTACTTAATTCCAACCTAGAAACCCTCTCCCTAACCAAATGTTTACTTAAATCTTTATGACAGTGGAAAACTCCTCTAGATTTTAGCTCCTCATGTCATTGCTTCTGTAATATATGGACATTTAAAAAAACACCCACATTTGAGGTGAGGATTTTGCCTGGACTTCTTATTACTTAGTTAGTTACCCCAATAATGATTCTAAACTCTAATCTCTATAGTCTAACCAACAGGCGTCAAACACAAGGCCCGCGGGCCGAATCCGGCCCTCCAGGCCATTTCATGTGGCCCTCGCACCTCTCTTGCAGCTGCAGGGGAGCTCCAGCCCTCCTCTGGTCCTCCTCCAGACCCTTACTTTCTACTTCAAGCAATGCATCCAGCTTTTTCCCAGCAGCAGCATAAGGAAAAGGGGGTGCACTGTGATGTAAGGGAGAGTGGGGGACTCAACTTCTAATGGGGAGTGGCTCTTGACATCTTATATAAAGGGGAGGGGATGCGCTGGACATCTAATTTTCCAGATACAACCGGTCCTTTTGAGGGAAATCATAATGCCGATGCGGCCCACAATGACATTTTTTTCCCACAAAAGTTTTATTGAAAGTTTTTCATAGATGGTATACATAGTACTACAAAACATACAGCAAAAGGTACATGTTTCCAACAAAATGGAAGGCATGAGGTTCAGCATTCATGGAGGAATGAGCGCAAAGATACTGCTTCTAGGCCTCATCAGTAAAAAGGTCACATAAGGAACCTAAAAGTGGCAGGGAATCATCTATCAAGGAGGATACAGTGCAGTGTACTACAGGCCCGTTGGACTCATGTGGGGATGGGAGACTACCAGTCAAGGTACTCAATATGGCTTTTGTAAGTACTAAGGAACATGCAATGAGTAAGTTGTGCCCGACAACTATGTCGGGACTCGACCACCCATATTTTTCAACAAAAAAAGAGTTTCGGTATTCTAGCCAAGGTGCCCATGTTTCCAAAAAGTGCGCTATTCTATCTTGGGCGGTACAGATCAACTCCTCCATTGTTGCTATCTGGTTAACCCACATCACCCATTCTTTTGTGGAAAGGGGCGACTTGGACCTCCAGGCGGCATTGATCATATGCATAGCTATTGATGTGTAGTATTTCTTACGGGGAATTTTTGAGAGATGGAGTAGGTACTGCGCTGGTGAGAACTCCAAAGCAAGCGAGGATATCTCAGTCACCACTTCATGCACTTTGCACCAGTATGGCTGAATCAATGGGCTTCGACTGTAAGCTGTAAAAAAAGGAGGGTGGCAAGTGAATCGGGACGGTCTGTAGTTTATACAACAAGCGGGGGAGTACAGTCATTTTTAGTATTGAGGCCCGACCAAACCAGGAGATGGTAGGGGAGTCCCACCTCTGGAGATCCTGCTGTATAAGTCTCAATTCCGACAAGAAGTTCCTTTTATGTAAATCTTTAAGTTTACTAGGAAGTTGAATACCTAAATAAGTAATGGCGTCTGTTTTCCAGTGGAAAGGAAAGTTTGCCTGACAGAGCCGAACTAGTTTAGGGGGCAAAGAGACATTCAACGCGTAAGATTTTGAATAGTTAATTTTCAGATTCAAGAGTCTTGAACTGCTTTAACACTGGCATTAGGTTGGGCAGGGATGTCAGCGGGGATGTAAGGAAGAGCAAGATGTCATCCGCAAAAGCAGCGATCTTATATTCCCTATGATGTACCTCTATGCCTCTTATGTTCGGATTCGCGTGGATGTTACGGAGGAGGGGTTCCAAGGTAAGACTATATAACAAGGGAAACAGGGGACAACCCTGTCTGGTCCCATTATGGATGGGGAAGGCGTCCGACAGGTGGCCGTTTACCCGGACCCTGGCTCCGGGCCCGGTCTAGAGCGCTCCAATGAAGGCCCGCATGCAGCTTCCCAGGCCCAGGGCCACCAAAACCGCATCCATATAGTCCCAGGCCACCCTGTCAAACGCCTTCTCCGCATCCATGGCCAGAAAGCAGCCCTCCCTATTAGTTGACGTAAGCCAGTGATGTAAGTTGAGGGCCTTGGTAGTGTTGTCCCTGGCTTCCCTTCCAGGGACAAGCCAACCTGGTCCAGCCCAATCCAGGTGGGAACGTGGTATGACAAACAGGTGGCCAAGATCTTGGCAAACAGCTTGACATCCACATTCAAAAGGGAAATGGGACGGTAACTAGTTACGTCGGCGGGGTCCTTGTTATCCTTAGGGATGACGGATATATAGGGCTCTAATAGGCTACTCAAAGAACAAGGGGAGTGGGAGAGGGTGTTGAACGCCCTAAGAAACTCCGGTGCTAGGAGATCAGCAAAACTTTTATAGTATTGCGCCGAGAAGCCATCCGGCCCCGGGCTTCGAGCCCTTCAGGGGCTCCCCCCACTCCTCCAATGATAAAGGGGCCTCAAGGGCTTGCCGATCGACAGTAGATAGCGCTCGGGGGCTATACCTTCCCAAGAACTCCCTAATGAGGTCAGAGCGCGCGTCCGCTGAAATGAGTCTATGCTCGTGGGATTCGAGGTTATATAACTTGCTATAGAAAAGAGTGAAACTGACTAGCAATTTCCTCATTCCTGGAGTAGATCACTTTGTTCGAGTCTACCACAGTGGAAGCCAGATTTCGCCTTTATCACCAGCACTATTTTAATGAAAGCTGCATATTTTAAAAAGATTGAAAACCACTTTTGAAATTACATTTACATGTTAAAGTGGTTGTAAACCCTTTTTTATAACTGTATGCTACAAGTAAGCCTATATAAAGGCTTACCTGTAGCTACCTAGGATATCTACTAAACCTGCATGGTTTAGGAGATATCCCCCTGTGTCTGCATGTGCACTGGGGAAAACTGAAGCAATGGTACCTATATGCCGTTGCTTCAGTCTTCGTGCCGTTACTGGCGGCTCCCGCGAGCATGCCCGGGAGTGACGTCATCACGGCTCCGGCCAATCACAGCGCCCGAGCCGCAATACCCGGAAGTAACTCCGGGATGACATGTTGGCAGACGAAGGGGGAGAAGTGGACCACTGCGGGGGCTTCGATCGGAGGCAAGTAATACATAATGAGCTAGTATGCTATGCATACTAGCTCATTATGCCTTTGTCTTGCAGGGCGTTTTTTTTTTTTTTTGAAGAGGCTTTACTTCCTCTTTAAAGCTTATAAGAGACTATATTGCTTGGGTTTTTAGTAAAGGTAAAGTATAAGTAATCTTCACTCTAATCTAAAAAAAAGCTTTAGGCTGGGTTCACACTATTGCAAATTGGATGCAGCTTTCCCTGGTGTGAATTGCACAGGAGTCTGTGCGTCTTTTGTTCTGTTTCAGGTCCGAATTCAGCCAAAAATGTAGGCTGAAATCAGACCTCAAACAGTGAATGGGGATGCACGGACTCCTGTTGTGAGCCGGAGCGTGCTGCAGTGTGAATCCAGCCTGAATGTGTTACTAAACCCACAACAGTAAAATCAGTCTGTATATGCAGCATAGTATGCTTGTTATACTCACTGCATTGTGTAGAAAGGCTGTTTTATTGTGTATGCACAGATCCTTCCCTTCTGCACTGTCTGGGGAAGGCCAGCTAACACAGTGAGGGTAGCCGACCTGCACATGCTCAGTTGTGTCTTTTATGATGGAGAGAATAGTTACATGTTGATCAGAGCTAGCCAGGTCACATCATATTGACATCACACACGTGGGCGTGTATACAGGCTGTAGGGGAAATCTCCTTGTTCCTGAACTCTCAGTACTGGAGAAACTGTGCAGTGTATCATGTAACCGTGGTATGCAGATCAGCCAAAAAGGTATATAATGGCAGCATGTTGATGTAAAAAGAAGATTTATAAGCTGTGGGCAGGTTTCTGATGACTCAATGGAAGCCTCAATTTGTCCTCTTTCACCAATGTACAGAGAACAGAGTATATTAGCAACATTTTTGTTTCTTATAGTATATAAAAGACAGTATCTTACCCTTTTCTTGTAATGTTTTTGCTTTCCACCAGTGCCATTTAAATTGCAGGAAGGAGAAGTTCGTATCATATCCTTAGAGCGCTGCCAATCCTATTTTGACACAATAACATCCAGAATGCTGTGCGCTGGTTACGAGTCTGGTACAGTAGACTCCTGTATGGTAAGTTACTGTTGGATGATCTTATTTTTTAACGTACTGTTTGCACTCCACATTTGCTGGCCAAGACCAGAGTGAAGGACAGGGTGCATGTAAGCAAACTTACGTTTTGTAAATAGCTTACAATGGTATGAGATCCAGAACCAAAAATGCAATATATTGCAGTTTACTAGTCAGATGTAGTGACTGCATTTGTTTTCTGTTATTTAGCCATTTTCCCTGTTTTTTCACCTGGTGACCTGGCCAGTAACACACCTCCTGGATTGCCCACACTAAGGGCCCTTTCACACGGGTGCGTTTTTGCCGCGTTTTCGCGGTAAAAATAGCGCTATTAAAACGTTCCCCATGCCCCTCTCCATTGAAATTAAAAACGCGGTCAAATCGCGGTAAAAACGCAGTGTTTTTTACCGCATTTTTACAGCGGTTTTTAATTCATTTCAATGGAGGGGGCATGGGGAGCATTTTAATAGCGCTATTTTTGCGGCAAAAACGCACCAGTGTGAAAGGGCCCCTAGGATGAAAGAGCGCAGGGGCATCTTTGGACAGCATTGTTATTCTGGGAAAGAGGAATGTTAAGATGTGCTAGTAGATTTAGATATACTAACAAATCAAAGACCAAATTCAGCTAACACTTTATAAGCAGTTACAGCAAACAGATTTTTTTCTCCTTTTGGGATAAAGGTTTTACATAAAAACTAAATAAAAACGAACCATTGTAAAGCACCCCTGTCGGTGGTAAATGGTTTGCCTCAACTCTGCAAATGATACGTCTGCAGGAGAGCTTATTCTTTTGAAAATCAACAGACTTATTGACCAGATAACTAGGGGAAAATAAAATAAAGGAACAGTGGCGGCTGGTGCTCAATATTTGAGGGGGCTAGGGGCTGCAGCAAACGAACGCCTTTGCCCACGGGAGGCGGACGAGAAGGCCATGATCCCTGCACCCCCCCAGGAGACAGATGGGAAGACAGTGATCCCTCAAACCACCCCTACCCCCCGATGAGACGGATGTGAAGGCGGCGATCAAGCCCACCCGTCGGAGGCGGACAGACAGAGGCCTCTGGAGGACCTTAGGGGGGCAGATAACGTGGATCTCGCTCCGGGGTCGTTGCTTCTCCTCCTGGCCGAACAGGAAGTGGGTCCTCAGACTAAGACCCAAGACTCCCTGGCCAATCTGGTCTCAGCACCTGCTTCCCGATTGGCTGGGAGGTGAATCAGGAAGACCATAGCAAATATGAATTTGCTATTGTCATGCAACTGGGTGGGCTCATGGTGCAGTGCTCTGCGCCCTGAACCAACCCTTTTTTAAGCCAATTGGAGCCTCGGGCTTTAATCACGTGCTTAAAAATAAATAAAAAATCCATCCTGTTGAAATCTATGCAACCTCCTACAAGCTCCCCTGCCTTCACTGCATGGGCAAAGTTCAAGGTCATGTTAAATTAATACAGATACTGCTCCTGGCCCCTCCCTCCTATCGAGTGCCCTCCAAGGTCAGCAGCTTCCTATGGGGGTACTGGAGCAAAGTCACAACTCTGTGTGACATGGCCCCTGCCCCCTCTCTCCCCTGATTGGCTGACTGACTTTGATTGAAAGCCGCGGGAGCCAATGGTGCCACTGTTGTGTCTCAGCCAATCAGGAGTGTCCCAGGTGGCTTACACATTCGTGGAAATCGCTGGAGAGAGATGGGGCTCGGGTAAGTAATATGGGGGGTCTGGGGAGGCTGCTACACACAAAAGGTTTTTCATCTCAATGCATAGATTGCATTAAGATGAAAAAAAAAACTTCCGCCTTTACAACTCCTTTAAAGCTGAAGACTTCCAGTTTTAGAAAAAAGTTAAGTATACACACCCAGCACAGTCACATGCAGAAGACTCTGTTCTCTATCCAGCAGATGGTGATCTTCTTTTAGGTTGAATGACAGCTATCATCATTCAACCCACTTCCTTTAAGCCTAATGCCCGGTACACACGGTCGGTCTGATGGGAGCTTTTCAGCGGATATTACGACCGTGTGTAGAACCCATCTGACTTTTTCCATCAGAATTTCAGACGGACTTGGATAGAGAGCATGTACTCTATTTTTCCGTCGAAAATTCAGAGTTTTGCCCGGTCAAAAGTCCGACCGCGTGTACGCAACATAAGTTGTCAATGGCACATCCCTTATGAGTGCATTAACATGGGGTCAGAGTACTATTTCACTGAGCAGCACATTCAGAACTAATTATGTGAGTGCTTTTTAGTGCATAAGAAAGGACAACCCAACGCTAGAGTAGAAGAGAAAGGACCAGTGACTTTACTGGACCAGCAAGAAAACCCTTGAATTTAAAAACAGCATGGTAGATAAGTGGTTACAGTATATCAAGCTCACAGCTTTAAGATCTGGCGAAAGGGCTTTCTGATAAAAGTGATCAGGCAACTGTACAACTCTCAAAGGCTAGATTTAGATATCCTCCCCCTAAACTTTCTTAAATAATTATTCCAGATAACCAATCTAACTCTGAAAATATAACCATCTGGTGCCCCTGGAAATCATGAAAGTAGGCACTTCTACTACAGTAATCTCCACTAGCTTCCAGGTCTTGTGCTGAGAGGCTGCCCTGCTGTATATTGAATACAGGAGGTGGCTCAGCACGGGTCAATTAAGAAAATGCAAAGCATGTAAAGGGTTCTCTAATTGGATGAGGTAGATAGGCAGGATGGTGACCTCACAATCTCCACCTCGATCAGAGAACATTTTGCATTCATTGAGAAAATGTGGTGCTCTCTGAATGGTGCCTGTGCCAAGTGAGCAACCTTGTGTTCAGTAAGCAGCAGGGCAGCTGCTTGGCGCGAGACCTTGAAGCTAGTGGAGATCACTGAATTGGTGTCTACCACAGCCATTTCTAACTTCCATAGGATCAGCAGGGCATGGTATATACATAGCTATATTGACCTAGCTTGGGCAAAAGTAACTATGTAAAAATATTCATACCTGGAATTAATTTATGCAGAACTATTTAGCATATATTTATGGTTTTATTTATTTGGTACAGTGGCCTCTAAAAGCTTGTTTTCTGCGTCATCCAACTTTGCGACAAGGGACCGGACCGTGCATTGTAGCTCGGCAATGGAGGTGGCATGAGTAGCTGTAAGGTTTTCAGTGGCCGATACTCTGAATTCAGTTTCAGACATCCTCTCCCTTATCTTGTCCAGGTCGTTCTGTATGAGATTACACTTCTCAGCGAGCTGATCAATGCGCACCAGCAGCAAAGTCTTGCATTGGTCGATCGCAGCCAGGATTTTGGCAGTGCCGTCAGGTGGTGGTGGGGCTGGCCCCTCTGCCACTGGGGCCTCACTGGGATCCATTTGGAGACCGGCCAGCAAAGCCCGAAGTCGCCCGACCAGTATGGGACTTGTCTGCGGGGAAGAGGGCGACAGCACCTGTAGCGATGTGTCGATCTTAGCGGTTTTGGAGTTTGCCTTCCCCTTTTTGGAGGGGGACATTTGGTAAGGCACCAAGGGAGACACCCAGGGAGGATAAACAGCTCTGCCCAAAGGAGCGACCAAGAAAAAGCCAGAGACCACCCAAGCCACCTGCCAGACCACAGAGGATCGTCAGTCACCAGTCACCTAGCAGTAGGCACACAGCAGGCAGGTCAGACAGGATATAAGTTCAGGGTGGAAGCGGCCCAGAGCAGCGAAGTAGAGGCAGGCAAATGACAGGTGGCATTCAGCTCCAGGGAACCACCGCTGGCACAGATAGGCAGTCTCTGCAGGGAAGCACACTAGGCAATGGTGTGTAGTGGCGATCGTGTGGGCGGGTGGACAGCTCAGCCATACCCACCACGGCTCTCCCTTGCGGCGCGCCAGCTCAGGAAACCTCGGTGCTCCAAAGGCCTCGCTAGGCAGCACTAGGCCTCACTATACCCGACCGTGCTGCGGCCGATACGGACGTTCCCAACTGCCAGACAGGCCTCCGGACTGCTGTGGAAGGTCGGATGAGCAGGTAGGAGAGGATGGGTGACCGTCCTTACCTCCAGGCAGACCGGGATCTGTGCTGTCCGAGAAAAAAAACAGACCGGCAAGATGGCGGCGGCCCTGGGAGGACGGAGCTGCCTGGGCAGGCGACCACCGGATGAGGCACCGCAAAATACTGGCCCAGGACACTGCAGGGGACAGAGGGAGACAGGCCAGCGGGGATAACAGCTCGGTTCAGAGGTGTAGATGCAAGGATGGCAGCGGATTAAAGTCAGGATTCCTGGAGCTCCCCACAGACACGTCTGCTGCTGTTTACATCAGGACACACCCTAAGAACAGGCCTTTTTCTGACACTTGTTGCATAAAAGTTAAAACCAGTATTTGCTGTCCCCTCAAAATAACTGGCAACAAGAGCGAGTACACCCCTAAGTGAAAATGTCCAAATTGGGCCAAGTTAGCCATTTTCCTTCCCCGATGTCATATGACTCGTTGGTGTTACAAGGTCTCGGGTGTGAATGGGGAGCAGGTGTGTTAAATTTGGTGTTATTGCTCTCAAGCTCTCATACTGGTCACTGAAAGTTCAACATGGCACCTCATGGAAAAGAACTCCGAGGATCTAAAAAAAATAAAAAATAGTTGCTCTACATAAAGATGGCCTAGGCCAGTGATGGCGAACGCGTGGCACGCGTGCCGCTCCCGGCACGGCAAGCTGTTTTGGTGGGCACGCGGTGACAATGCAGAAATGTCAAAGAAAAAAAAATTAAATCGTCAACCGCAACTAGAAACTACATTTCCCACACTACCCTGTGCTAGCGGTGACGTGTCCGAGTGGGCGTAACTTAGAATGAGCGCCCGGAGGTCACGTGTTAGCTTGCTACCCAATGAGAGCTCTCAGATCATCCACTGCCTGACGTGCTGCTGGGCGTGACTGGGAGCATGAGGAGAAGACGCACGGCGGGAAAGAGCTGCAAGACTCGTGAAGCCATCTTCTTCATTGCGCAGTTTGATTCAGCTGCAGACAAAGGTAAGAATACTTATTACTCGAATACTATTTAGACATGGGATACCTGGGTCGTTTTATGGGTTGCCCTGCTAACATCACCCAATCTAAAATGTAAAATTTTGCTGAACAATTACTTTAGCTAATCTCGCTGGTGGGTGTTCTGACAGTTGCTGACTGACTTGGGAAACTTTGTTCTGCAAACATATTACCCCCCTCATTGCTGTTATTGGGTCTAGTTGTCCTTTGCAAACATATTACCCCCCTCATTGCAAATGACACCTATGCCCAATAACAGCAATGAGGGAGGTAATATGTTTGCAAATGACACCTAGGCCCAAAAACAGCAATGAGGGAGGTAATATGTTTGCAAATGACACCTAGGCCCAAAAACAGCAATGAGGGAGGTAATATGTTTGCTGTTATTGGGCATAGGTGTCATTTGCAAACATATTACCTCCCTCATTGCTGTTATTGGGCATAGGTGTCATTTGCAATGAGGGGGGTAATATGTTTGCAAAGGACACCTAGGCCCAATAAAAGCAATGAGGGGGGTAATATGTTTGCAAATGACACCCAGGCCCAATAACAGCAATGAGGGGGGTAATATGTTTGCAAAGGACACCTAGGCCCAATAAAAGCAATGAGGGGGGTAATATGTTTGCAAATGACACCCAGGCCCAATAACAGCAATGAGGGAGGTAATATGTTTGCTGTTATTGGGCATAGGTGTCATTTGCAAACATATAACCCCCATCATTGCTGTTATTGGGCCTGTGTCCTGGCCTATGGACAACAATGACACACTTTTTTTTTTTTTTCATTTTAGCCCTTTGGATTCTTCTTTGCAATTCTTGTAGAATCTACAGCAGCTTCCAGACCCAGCAGAGCGGTGTCAGCAGCGGCACAGCGCGACTTCTTGTTTCACAGGACATTGGACGATTTGAGCTTATATCTGTCTACATTAAAAAAAGTAAGTTGCTAAGGGTCACATCTGGCCCCCGGGCTACGGTAGTTTCCTGTGTCCCTATGGACAACAATGAAAACATATTTTTTTTTTCATTACAGCCCTCTCTCCGGGATTCTACTTTGCAAATCTTGTAGAATGTACAGCAGCTTTCAGACCCAGCAGAGCGGTGTCAGCAGCGGCACAGCACGCCTTGTTGTTTCACAGGACATTGGACGATTTGAGCTTATATCTGTCTACATTACAGAAACGTAAGTTGCTAAGGGTCACATCTGGCCCCCGGGCTATGGTAGTTTCCTGTGTCCCTATGGACAACAATGAAAACATATTTTTTTTTTCATTACAGCCCTCTCTTTGGGATTCTTCTTTGCAATTCAGAATCTACAGCAGCTTCCAGACCCAGCATAGCGGTGTCAGCAGCGGCACAGCGCGACTTCTTGTTTCACAGGATATTGGACGATGTATATCTGTCTACAAAACCGTGAGTTGTTCTACCTTTTTTGTGAAATGTTGCAATAATATTTTTGGTATAGGTAGGTAGGGATAGATTTGTATTGGGTGCTTCATCCATCCTTATTTTATACATTTTGTGTTTTTTGTAGACATGAACAACCAAAAATGAGTACATCAAAAAAAGCAAAATTAAAAACAGATAGTGGAAGATCATTCCAAGAGACCTGGACACAGTCATTTGGAGTGATTGAACGCAATGGGAAAGCGTTATGTGTTCTGTGTAGTGAAAGTGTGGTATCTCGCACATCTAGTGTCAAACGTCATTTTGATACCAACCACAAAAGTGTTGCCGAACTTGGTGTAGCTGAAAGAAAAGAGTTTCTTGATGGGAAATTGAAGAGATATCACTGCCAGTATCGTAGTTTTTGCAACTATCTTTCTAAAACAAATTATCTGGCAAATGCCAGCTTTGAAATTTCACTGTGCATAGCAAAACATGGAAAGCCCCTCTCTGATGGCGATTTTATCAAAACGGCCATGTTGGCTGTGAGTAATTCCCTTTTTCATGAATTTCCAAACAAGGACAAAATTAAGCAACGAATCTCTGAAATGCCACTTAGCAGAAATACTGTTAAAGATAGAGTCCTGCGTATGGCAAGTGATGTTAGTCAGCAGCTCACCACTGACTTACAAAAGGCAGCCTGTTACTCCATGTGCTTGGATGAAAGCACAGACATAAATAATCATGCAAGGCTAGCAGTAATTTTGCGTTATGCTGTTGGTGACACCATGAGAGAGGAGCTCATGAAACTGTTGTCTTTGCCTGGAAGAACACAAGGGATAGATATCTACAATGCTGTGATGGAGGCTTTTGTCTCACAAGACATAAGGCCAGAAAAAGTGGTTTCAGTTACTAGTGACGGGGCACCTTCCATGGTGGGGGTAACATCTGGTTTCATACAGTTTTTTGTCAAAGAAGCAAAGCACCCAGTCATTCAATTTCATTGTATTATACATCAAGAAGCTCTTTGTGCCAAGGAAAGCAGCAAAATATTAGACGATATCCTCAAGGATGTCACAAAAATGGTGAATTACATCATGGCTCGTGCTCTTAATTTTCGACAGTTTCAAGCACTTCTTGATGAGGTACAGGCACAGTATAATACTTTACTTATGTACAATAATGTACGATGGCTAAGCAGAGGACGGGTCTTGGAGAGATTTGTAGCCTGTTTGGATGAAATTGCAAAGAAGAATCCAAAGGGCTAAAATGAAAAAAACAAAAATGTGTCATTGCATCTTTACCAATGCCCAGCCAAGGCATCTTTACCAATGCCCAGACAAGGCATCTTTACCAATGCCCAGCCAAGGCATCTTTAAAAATGCCCAGCAATGGCATCTTTAATAATGCCCAGGCAAGGCATCTTTACCAATGCCCAGCCAAGGCATCTTTACCAATGCCCAGACAAGGCATCTTTACCAATGCCCAGACAAGGCATCTTTAAAAATGCCCAGCAATGGCATCTTTAATAATGCCCAGGCAAGGCATCTTTACCAATGCCCAGCCAAGGCATCTTTAAAAATGCCCAGCAATGGCATCTTTACCAATGCCCAGACAAGGCATCTTTACCAATGCCCAGCCAAGGCATCTTTAAAAATGCCCAGCAATGGCATCTTTAATAATGCCCAGGCAAGGCATCTTTAACAATGCCCAGCCAAGGCATCTTTACCAATGCCCAGACAAGGCATCTTTACCAATGCCCAGCCAAGGCATCTTTAAAAATGCCCAGCAATGGCATCTTTAATAATGCCCAGGCAAGGCATCTTTACCAATGCCCAGCCAAGGCATCTTTAAAAATGCCCAGCAATGGCATCTTTAATAATGCCCAGGCAAGGCATCTTTACCAATGCCCAGCCAAGGCATCTTTAAAAATGCCCAGCAATGGCATCTTTAATAATGCCCAGGCAAGGCATCTTTACCAATGCCCAGCCAAGGCATCTTTAAAAATGCCCAGCAATGGCATCTTTAATAATGCCCAGGCAAGGCATCTTTACCAATGCCCAGCCAAGGCATCTTTAAAAATGCCCAGCAATGGCATCTTTAATAATGCCCAGGCAAGGCATCTTTACCAATGCCCAGCCAAGGCATCTTTAAAAATGCCCAGCAATGGCATCTTTAATAATGCCCAGGCAAGGCATCTTTACCAATGCCCAGCCAAGGCATCTTTAAAAATGCCCAGCCAAGGTATCTTTAAAAATGCCCACTGCTCTGCTGGGTCTGGAAGCTGCTGTAGATTCTAATCTACAAGAATTGCAAAGAAGAATCCAAAGGGCTAAAATGAAAAAAACAAAAATGTGTCATTGCATCTTTACCAATGCCCAGCCAAGGCATCTTTACCAATGCCCAGACAAGGCATCTTTACCAATGCCCAGCCAAGGCATCTTTAAAAATGCCCAGCAATGGCATCTTTAATAATGCCCAGGCAAGGCATCTTTACCAATGCCCAGCCAAGGCATCTTTACCAATGCCCAGACAAGGCATCTTTACCAATGCCCAGCCAAGGCATCTTTAAAAATGCCCAGCAATGGCATCTTTAATAATGCCCAGGCAAGGCATCTTTACCAATGCCCAGCCAAGGCATCTTTAAAAATGCCCAGCAATGGCATCTTTACCAATGCCCAGACAAGGCATCTTTACCAATGCCCAGCCAAGGCATCTTTAAAAATGCCCAGCAATGGCATCTTTAATAATGCCCAGGCAAGGCATCTTTAAAAATGCCCAGCAATGGCATCTTTAATAATGCCCAGACAAGGCATCTTTACCAATGCCCAGCCAAGGCATCTTTAAAAATGCCCAGCAATGGCATCTTTAATAATGCCCAGGCAAGGCATCTTTACCAATGCCCAGCCAAGGCATCTTTAAAAATGCCCAGCAATGGCATCTTTAATAATGCCCAGGCAAGGCATCTTTACCAATGCCCAGCCAAGGCATCTTTAAAAATGCCCAGCAATGGCATCTTTACCAATGCCCAGACAAGGCATCTTTACCAATGCCCAGCCAAGGCATCTTTAAAAATGCCCAGCAATGGCATCTTTAATAATGCCCAGGCAAGGCATCTTTACCAATGCCCAGCCAAGGCATCTTTACCAATGCCCAGACAAGGCATCTTTACCAATGCCCAGCCAAGGCATCTTTAAAAATGCCCAGCAATGGCATCTTTAATAATGCCCAGGCAAGGCATCTTTACCAATGCCCAGCCAAGGCATCTTTAAAAATGCCCAGCAATGGCATCTTTAATAATGCCCAGGCAAGGCATCTTTACCAATGCCCAGCCAAGGCATCTTTAAAAATGCCCAGCAATGGCATCTTTAATAATGCCCAGGCAAGGCATCTTTACCAATGCCCAGCCAAGGCATCTTTAAAAATGCCCAGCCAAGGTATCTTTAAAAATGCCCACTGCTCTGCTGGGTCTGGAAGCTGCTGTAGATTCTAATCTACAAGAATTGCAAAGAAGAATCCAAAGGGCTAAAATGAAAAAAACAAAAATGTGTCATTGCATCTTTACCAATGCCCAGCCAAGGCATCTTTACCAATGCCCAGACAAGGCATCTTTACCAATGCCCAGCCAAGGCATCTTTAAAAATGCCCAGCAATGGCATCTTTAACAATGCCCAGGCAAGGCATCTTTACCAATGCCCAGCCAAGGCATCTTTAAAAATGCCCAGCAATGGCATCTTTAATAATGCCCAGGCAAGGCATCTTTACCAATGCCCAGCCAAGGCATCTTTAAAAATGCCCAGCAATGGCATCTTTAATAATGCCCAGGCAAGGCATCTTTACCAATGCCCAGCCAAGGCATCTTTACCAATGCCCAGACAAGGCATCTTTACCAATGCCCAGCCAAGGCATCTTTAAAAATGCCCAGCAATGGCATCTTTAATAATGCCCAGGCAAGGCATCTTTACCAATGCCCAGCCAAGGCATCTTTAAAAATGCCCAGCAATGGCATCTTTAATAATGCCCAGGCAAGGCATCTTTACCAATGCCCAGCCAAGGCATCTTTAAAAATGCCCAGCAATGGCATCTTTAATAATGCCCAGGCAAGGCATCTTTACCAATGCCCAGCCAAGGCATCTTTAAAAATGCCCAGCCAAGGTATCTTTAAAAATGCCCACTGCTCTGCTGGGTCTGGAAGCTGCTGTAGATTCTAATCTACAAGAATTGCAAAGAAGAATCCAAAGGGCTAAAATGAAAAAAACAAAAATGTGTCATTGCATCTTTACCAATGCCCAGCCAAGGCATCTTTACCAATGCCCAGACAAGGCATCTTTACCAATGCCCAGCCAAGGCATCTTTAAAAATGCCCAGCAATGGCATCTTTAATAATGCCCAGGCAAGGCATCTTTACCAATGCCCAGCTAAGGCATCTTTACCAATGCCCAGCCAAGGCATCTTTAATAATGCCCAGCAATAGATCATTAGACTCATCCTCTGCTTATGTTCAATAATGTCTTTTAGCTATGCAAAGTATACTGTGCCTGTACCCATCACAGCATTGTAGATCTCTATCCCTTGTGTAAGCAAATGCATCTTTACCAATGCCCAGCCAAGGCATCTAATGCCCAGCCAAGGCATCTTTACCAATCTTTACCAATGCCCAGACAAGGCATCTTTAAAAATGCCCAGCAATGGCATCTTTAAAGATGCCTTACCAAGGCATCTTTAATAATGCCCAGCAAAGCCATCTTTGGAAATGCCCAGCAAAGCCATCTTTGGAAATGCCCAGCAAAGCCATCTTTGGAAATGCCCAGCAAAGCCATCATTGGAAATGCCCAGCAAAGCCATCTTTGGAAATGCCCAGCAAAGCCATCTTTGGAAATGCCCAGCAAAGCCATCTTTGGAAATGCCCAGCAAAGCCATCTTTGGAAATGCCCAGCAAAGCCATCTTTGGAAATGCCCAGCAAAGCCATCTTTGGAAATGCCCAGCAAAGTCATCTTTGAAAATGCCCAGCAAAGTCATCTTTGAAAATGCCCAGCAAAGTCATCTTTGAAAATGGCCAGCAAAGTCATCTTTGAAAATGCCCAGCAAAGTCATCTTTGAAAATGCCCAGCAAAGCCATCTTTGGAAATGCCCAGCAAAGCCATCTTTGAAAATGCCTAGCAAAGGCATCCTTACCAGCGATCAGCAAAGGCATCTTTACCAGCGATCTGCAAATGTATCCTTATCCAAAAATACATGCACAAGTACAGTTGTTGAGAATCTTTTTCAATAAAAAAAAAATGTTTAATAGAAAGCTCTGTTATTGTGTTTTTCTTTTAAAACAAAAGCTGTTAATTAGTTTGGACAAGTGTACGAGTTGATTTTTCTAAACGAAAACCTTGGTATTCATGTTTAATTGCAGTGTTGGCACTTCAAAAAAAAATTAGGTTTTGTGTTGGAGTTTGGGCACTCGGGCTCAAAAAGGTTCGCCATCACTGGCCTAGGCTATAAAGAAGAGTGCCAAGAACTTAAAACTGAGCTGCAGCACGGTGGCCAAAACCATATGGTGGTTTAACTGGACAGGTTCCACTCTGAACAGGCCTCACCATGGTCAACCAAAGAAGTTGAGTGCACATGCTCAGTGTCATATACAGAGGTTGACTTTGGGAAATAGACCTATGAGTGCTGCCAGCATTGCTGCAGAGGTAACGGGGTGGGGGGTCAGCCTGTCAGCGCTCAGACCATACGCCGCACACTGCATCAAATTGGTCTGCATGGCTGTCATCCCAGAAGGAAGACTCTTCTGAAGACGATGCACAAAAAAGCCCGCAAACAGTTTGCTGAAGACAAGCAGACTAAGGACATTTACTGGAACTATGTTCTGTGGTCTGATGAGTCTAAGATAAACTTATTTGGTTCAGATGGTGTCAAGCGTGTGTGACAGCAACCAGGTGAGGAGTACAAAGACAAGTGTGTCTTGCCTACAGTCAAGCATGGTGGTGGGAGTGTCATGGTCTGGGGCTGCATGAGTGCTACTGGCACTGCGGAGCTACAGTTCATTAAGGAAACCATGAATGCCAACATGTACTGTGACATACTGAAGCAAAGCATGATCCCCTCCTAAGCCGCAGGCCAGTATTCCAACATGATAATGACCCCAAACACACCTCCAAGACGACCACTGCCTTGCTAAAGCTGAGGGTAAAAGTCAATGGACGGGCCAAGCATGTCTCCAGACTTAAACCCTATTAAGCATCTGTGGGGCATTCTCAAATGGAAGGTGGAGTACAAGGTATTTAACATCCACCAGCTTCCTGAAAAGAGGACTCCAGCGGCAATCTGTGAAGCTCTGGTGAACTCCATGCCCAAGAGCAGGGATCCTCAACCTACGGCCCTCCAGCTGTTGTAGAACTACATATCCCATGAGGCATTGTAACACACTGACATTCACAGACATGACTAGGCATGATGGGAATTGTAGTTCCTGAACAACTGGAGGGCCATAGTTTGAAGACCCATGCCCAACAGAGTTAAGGCAGTATTGGAAAATAATGGTGGCCACACAAAATATTGACACTTTGGGCCCAATTTGGATATTTTCACTTAGGGGTGGACTCGCTTTTGTTGCCAGCGGTTTGGACATTAATGGAGTGTATTGAGTTATTTTGAAGGGACTGCAAATTTACAATGTCCTACAAGCTGTACACTACACTACTTTACATTGTAGCAAAGTGCCATTTCTTCAGTGTTGTCACATGAAAAGATATAAAATATCTTGGCTGCATCGGTTGTCATCACAAGAAAGCCGACCGCCGGGTCTAAAAGACAGTACCAGGGTGATGCCCAGCTGCAGGCAACACCCCCTGGTACAACCACTTGAAGCAAAATGACATACAGGTACGTGATTTTGCGGCAAGTGGTTAAATAAACTATTGCAATAAATATGAATTCATCTGTCACCAGTATGTCTACAGTAAATTGCAGCCTACACAGTTGCCATTGGTTATTGTACTTTATCTTTGCGTTTTTTTTATAGAATATATGTCATAACTGTGCCTTTATCACATCCTTATTCTTCGACAGGGAGACAGTGGAGGTCCTCTGGTCTGTGAACAGACACCTGGACAATGGACATTGTTTGGTCTCACATCTTGGGGATCAGTGTGTTTTTCCAAAGTTCTTGGACCCGGGGTCTACAGTAACGTGTCACACTTTGTGGATTGGATTGAAAGACAGATATACATTCACAGCTTTTTGACTGACTGAAGAAACAGATGTTATGAAGAAAAATCTACACTTTACAAAGACTGTTCAGAAACACGCCTTAGCCTCCATGGAGGTTTTAAATGTGCAAATATTTGTTGTGTGTATCTATGAAATTCTATATATTTTTGGTTTCAATATTAGATATTTTAGTCAAATTTTGGAACTTTTTGTACATATTTGGTCACAGTTCTGTTCCACTGTGTGAGCATTCCTAAATGACACAGGACTTCAGGAAGTGCGGTCATTCACAGGGTTGGGTAGGGGAGAATGTGTCTTTATTTTCAAATAGAATTAAATTGGTTTTAAGCTGCTGCACATATTAAATATCCTTCTTTAATTACAAGTGTTGGCCAAATGTTTTGCACAGCCAAGATATAAAGTGTCATTCTTATGTTTGTTTTATGTCTACATCCACATTTACCATTAAAAACTTATTTTTTGTACAAAAGATTGCATGGCACATTATGACATGGGGAAAGTTGATTGAAGACAGAAATACAGGCATTTAGTCTCATTTAAACTGACTGTTGCAACCAAATACATTTTTGGGAGATGAATTGCGAGTCCTGTAAGCTGGTTCACAACACCGGGAAGCTGGCCGATAGGAAGGCAAAGTACATCAGATCAGGGTGTTGTACACTATCCAATTACTTTAACTTCAGTAGAGAGAGTGTGGTCAGAACCTGGCTGTGCTGCTCAGTGCTGGGTTAGTAATTTGCAGGTAAGACCAGTTATGAATTTAAAAGTTTGCTTAAACTTTCACCTTAAAGTGATTGTAACGTCTGTTATTTTTATAAGAAAAAAAAAAAAAACACGAAACATGTTATACTTACCTGCCAAGTGGATTTGCACAGAGCAGACTGAATCCTCCTCTTTTAGGGTCCCTCTTCTGTGATCCTGGCCCCTCCCTCATTTTCAGTGGACCTACAGCAAGCAGCTTGCTATGGGGACACCCGAGCCAAGTCACAGCTCCCTGTGCCTATTTAGACACGGAGCCCCACCCCCAAGATTAAAAAAAAAAAAGCTGCCTTTACAACCCTTTTAAGCCAAACCTCAGCCCCCCTGCTCCCCTCAATGACCCCCCCCCATCCTTTGAAATGTTATACCTTTTTGTTTTTTCTCATGTTCCTTCAAATGTGGACATAGTGCCCACCAATGAAAGCTGCCTTATAGAATCTTCAAAAAGGTATACACTGAAAAACTCAAGGCTCTCAGGAAGTCTATCAAATGGTAGGATTCTCTGGAACATAGCATACGCTTGTACCAGACTAAGGACATGGCACATTCCTACCACAGCCACTGCAAGCTACAGGGCTGCTCCTACCTGAGAGAAAGGCCAGGAACTTATTCAGTGGGACCATCAGGGTCTACTTTAAAGGCAGAGCTCACGTTTAGTAACACGGTACAACCATATTTAGAGTGGAACATGTAACATGTTACTGTTGACCAGTCCCAATCCCTCTTCCCACACCCGTTGCCACAATTTTAAAAACAGCATAGCTGTGCAGGGCACCCCCACACAGCTGCAGCATTTATCAGGAATCTGTGAATGAATGAACTACAATTCCCATCTTCCCCCCTGTCAGACAGCTTGTAGTTCTCAATGAACTACCAGGGCGCTACTTCGTGTCCTCATAGTTCACCGACAGTTCCTGTAGCTGTCTGCCCATACAGGAGATTTGAGCAGAGAGCTCTGAGCTTTGGCTGCATCCACGATCCACCAATTGCAGGGTCAACAACCGAAGAACCCCCTTTTGTAGAATTCCTCTTCCACGGGTTACTGGCGAGTGAAACACTTTGCTGGTGTAAACACCATCACCTGATGGCCTAAATGGCATACATCACTTCATGTACAGTGGATATAAAGAGTCTACATACGCCTGTTAAAATGTGAGGTTTCTGTAATATAATTTTTTTTGATAAAGATACATAATTTCAGAACTTTTTCCACTTTTAATGTGACCTATAAAGTGTAAAACTATTGAGAAACTAACCAAAATATTTTTTTTGGGGGGGGGGGGGGGTTAGCTGTGTTCAGAATTAAGCAATCACATTCAAATGCCTGTAAAATAGGAGTCAGTACAAGCCTGCCATCATTTAAAGTGCCTCTGATTAACTCCAAAATAAAGTTTAGCTGTTCTAGTAGGTCTTTCCTGACATTTTCTTAGTCGCATCCTACAGCAAAAGCCATGGTCCTCAGAGCTTTAAAAACATCAGAGGGATCTCATTGTTAAAAAGTATCAGTCAGGAGAAAGGTACAAAATAATTTCCAAGGCATTAGATATACCTTGGAACACAACAAGGACAGTCGGCAAGTGGAGAAAATATGGCACAACAGTGAACTGGTTGTCCTTCCAATATTAATGAAAAGACGAGAAGAAAAAACTGTTCAGGGAGGCTGCCAAGAGGCCTACAGCAACAATAAAAGGAGCTGCAGGAATATCTGGCAAGTACTGGCTGTGTGGTACATGTGACAACAATCTCCTATATTCTTCATATGTCTGAACTATGGGGTAGAATTGCAAGAGGGAAGCCTTTTCAATATGAAGGAAAACATCCAAACCCGGCTAAATTTTGCAAAATCACATCGAAAGTCTCCCAAAAGCATGTGGGAAATGTGTTATGGCCTGATGAAGCCAAGGTTGAAATTTTTGGCCATATATCCAAAAGATATGTTTTAATGATGTGCAACACTGCACATCACCAAAAGAACACCATATCCACAGTGAAGCGTGGTGGTGGTAGTATCATGCTTTGGGGCTGTTTTTCTTCAGCTGGAAAAGGAACCTTAGTCAAGGTAAAGGGAATTATGAACAGTTCCAAATACCATTTAATATTGGCACAGAACCTTCAGGCTTCTGCTAGAAAGCTGAACATGAAGAGGAACTTCATCTTTCAGCATGACAACGACCCAAAGCCCACATCCAAATTAAGGAATGGATTCACCAGATTAAAGATTTGGAATGGCCCAGACAGAACCCAGACCTGAATCTGATTGGAAAACTGTGGGGTGATCTGAAGAGGGCTGTGCACAGGAGATGACCTCGCAATCTGACAGATTTGGAGTGTTTTTGCAAAGAAGAGTGGGCAAATATTGCTAAGATGTGCCATGCTGATACTCATACCCAATAATAATTAAGTAAAAAAGGTGCTTTAGCAAAGTATTAGTTTAAGGGTGTGCACACTTAGGCAACCATATTATTTAATTTTTTTAGTTTTACTTCCCTCTACCTAAAAGATTTCAGTTTGTTATTCAATTGAGTCACATTAAAAGGTGGAAAAAGTTCTGACATTATTTATCTTTGTCTCATTTTCTTTACATCACAGACACCTGACATTTTAACAGGGGTGTGTAGACTTTTCATATCCACTGTAAGCAAGGATGCACTGGAAAGGACTTGGGAATTATTAGTGGCCCTGGACACAAAATAAAGTACTTTGGATAGTGCGCACTCCTTTTACTTCTCCCGAGAGAACTTGATCACAGAGTATTCCTGATCCTCAAGGGCTTCCACCACTTCCTCTTCTTGACGAATTACCTCTGACGCCTCGTCCTCTATCAAAAGGGAAGGAGAGGTATCCTCCTCCAATTTCTGCAACACGTGCACTTATAGTGAGACATTGGCAAAAAGACTACCATTCCTACCGTCGGAGCATGGGTAGAGGAACGCAATTCAAATAGAAGGATGGAGGAGCTGTTAGCCAACATGAACAGGTATCAGACATTTGTGACATTGTGGTACGCAGTTGTGCTGTTGGTGGTTTTGGTGACATTTCAGTCAGGAATTCTCCTCTCTATACTGCTCTTTTCTACATTTTCCATTTTGTTTTAATTCTCTCGCTCTACTCAAAACACTAGTTCTGCTCAGGCTTAGGTTCTATAATACCACTGGTACAGTGACTAGATCAAATGTGTTGCCACAGCCTGCGCCCTGTTGGTCTATGGACACAAAACTGTCTTGATGAAGCTTCAATGCCACAGGATGTAATTGAATATTTACACTGGCAACATTATGGACTTAAAATTAACCACTTGCCGCCCGCCAATGACAGATTGACGGCGGCAAAGTGGTTGCTTAATCCTGACTGGACGTCATGGGACGTCTTCAGGATATCTCCTGACAGGGGGGGTTCGCGCTGATTGTTTATCAGCGCAGCCCCCCCTCGGATCACCACACTGGACCACCAGGGAATTAAAAAAAAAAAAAAAAAAAAAAGGGCAGAAAAAAAAGACCGTAAAAAAAAAAAGATGCCAATCAGTGCCCACAAATGGGCACTGATTGGCAACATGGATCCATCAGTGCCACCCCACAGTGTCCATCAGTGCCACCCATAAGTACCCATCAGTGCCGCCTATGAGTGCCCATCAGTGCCGCATACCAGTGCCCATCAGTGCCGCATACTAGCGCAGCCTATCAGTACTACCTCATCGGTGCTCATCAGTGCCCGTAATTGAAAGAGAAAACTTACTTATTTACAAAAAAATTTACAGAAAAAAATAAAAACTATTTTTCAAAATTTTCAGTTTTTTTTTTTTGCCCAACAACTAAAAAAAGATCGCAGAGGTGATCAAATACCACCAAAAGAAAGCTCTATTTGTGGGGAAAAAAGGATGCCAATTTTGTTTGGGTACAGTGTAGCATGACCGCGCAATTGTCATTCAAAGTGCGACAGTGCTGAAAGCTGAAAATTGGCTTGGGCGGGAAGGTGAGTAAGAGCCTTGTATGGAAGTGGTTAATGTACTAAAGTGCCCATTTCTCTTGTCCCATAATCCTTACGGTCTATAAAACCTTTACCATTCTGTTAAAAAAAAAAAAAAAGAAGAGGGGGGGAGGGGGTTGAAGAAGAGCGCCCATGTTTGCATACCAGGTGCTTCAGTCCAGTGAGGACCTCGGTGTCCTGTGATGTACAATTGAAAAAGCTGATTTTTCTACATTCACTTCAGCTGGGCAATTTATTTTTATTATTACATGGAGCGTTGCTTTAAGTATTGGGCAGATCGGTTATGCTTCGCTCTCTTTCCAATTTAAATGTACCTTTAAAATTACACTACACAGCAAGTACCTTTTGTCTACACAGGTTACAAAATAACTCAAAAAGATTTAAAGCATTACTTACCATGGAGGATATTGGGCAAATATATCACTGCATAATATATTGAGGTTAAAAACATGAACAATCCCCACAGGAAAATGTAGCAGTGTTAACATAACCCAGATAACCATGTTATGGGTTCATTGCAGGACAAAAGCCACCATGCAGAAGTTCATTGTCCAGAACATATTATCAAAAGAAGACAGGATGTATAAATTTACAAGAACAAGTTATTAAACAAGTTATTAAAGCGGAGGGAACAAACAGGAGACCAAGATGAGGAAATTGTAACAGTTTGTGTTTTTTTAAAACCCAAATACTACGGCCTATTTTTTTGGATAATATGGGAAGGGTTTTATTGCAAGCTGTACTCATATTAGAGTGCTTCACTTTTGTGTGGGAACAGATAACACAATAAGAACAGTTTTAAAGGGGTTGTAAAGGAATTCCCCCCCCCCCCCCTAAATAGCTTCCTTTACCCTAGTGCAGTCCTCCTTCACTTACCTCATCCTTCGATTTTGCTTTTAAAATGTCCTTATTTCTTCTGAGAAATCCTCACTTCCTCTTCTTCTGTCTGTAACTCACCACTAATGCGAGGCTTTCTTTCTGGTGTGGAGAAAGCCTCTTGAGGGGGGAGGGGGCGAGCAGGAGTGTCAGGACACTGTCTACTTTGCAGATAGAGAAAGGAGCTGTGTGTTAGTGGGCATCCTGACACTCCTGCTTGCCCCCTCCCCCCTCACGAAATTTTCTCCACACCAGGAAGAAAGCCTTGCATTATGGGGGCGAGTTAGACAGAAGAACAGGTGGGGAGCATTTCTCAGAAGAAAGAAGGACATTTAATAGCAACATTGAAGGATGAGGTAAGTGAAGGAGGACTGCACCAAGGTAAAGGAAACTATTTAGGGAAAAAATGTTTTTCCATTACAACCCCTTTAATGTGAACCTGTGCCCAGACATTGCATATTAAACAATTACATTCTGAACAAGCCTTCACAAACCTCTATAGCAGGGGTAGGCAACCCCCGCCCTCCAGCTGTTTTGAAACTACAAGTCCCATGAGACATTGCAAGACCCTGACAATCACAGGCATGACTCCTAGAGGCAGAGGCATGATGGGATTTGTAGTTTTACCACAGCTTGAGTGCCGAGGTTGCCTACCCCTGTTCTATAGGCATTGTGGAGGAATTAATCCTCAGAAGTCTCACACAATCACAGCTTCTTTCCTCCTTGCGTCCTATGGAAGCAGAATCTCGGTATCCTGCCAATATTCTAATGCAGGGGTCCTCAAACTACAGCCCTCCAGTTCAGGAACTACAATTCCCATAATGCCTAGTCATGTCAGAGTTTTACAATGCCTCATGGAATGCGTAGTTCCGCAACAGCTGGAGGGCCGTAGTTTGAGGATCCCTGTTCTAATGTAAACACACACGACATGCTTGCAAGTTATTAGAAACAAACTGGAACCTGACTTTAGATTGTCTGTTGTCATCTTAATGAATGACTACAGCGTTTCCCGAAAATAAGACCTAGCATTATTTTCCAGAAGGGCTGCAACATTAGCCCTACCCCAAAAATAAGCCCTAGTTTAAAATGCTAGTAATATCCTATAATCAACTCGATTACAGTAGTATATAATGTACAATGTGCGCGTGTCTGTAATATAATTGCGGGTAAGAGAGCTCCGGTGAGTCACAGAAGCACAGATCAGCGCTATATTGAAGGTACTTGGCAAAATTATATTACAGAAATACACATTGTACATTAACTACTTACCCCCCGGACCATATTGCTGGTCAAAGACCAGAGCACTTTTTGCGATTCGGGACTGCGACGCTTTAACTGACAATTGCGCGGTCGTGCGACGTGGCTCCCAAACAAAATTGGCGTCCTTTTTTTCCCACAAATAGAGCTTTCTTTTGGTGGTATTTGATCACCTCTGCGGTTTTTATTTTTTGCGCCATAAACAAAAATAGAGCGACAATTTTGAAAAAAAATAATATTTTTTACATTTTGCTGTAATAAATATCCCCCAAAAATATATAAAAAAAATTTTTTTTTCCTTAGTTTAGGCCGATACGTGTTCTTCTACATATTTTTCGTAAAAAAAATCGCAATAAGCGTTTATTGATTGGTTTGCGCAAAAGTTATAGCGTTTACAAAATAGGGGGTATTTTTATGGCATTTTATTAATATATTTTTTTTACTAGTAATGGCGGCGATCAGCGATTTTTTTTCGTTACTGCGACATTATGGCGGACACTTCGGACACTTTTGACTAATTTTTGGGACCATTGGCATTTTTATAGCGATCAGTGCTATAAAAATGCATTAGATTACTATAAAAATGCCACTGGCAGTGAAGGGGTTAACACTAGGGGGCGGGGAAGGGGTTAAGTATGCCTGGGTGTGTTCTTACTGTGGGGGGGGGGGGGGGTGGCCTCACTAGGGGAAACACTGATCTTCTGTTCATACAGTGTATGAACAGAAAATCAGCATTTCCCCCGCTGACAGGACCGAGAGCTGTGTGTTTACACACACAGCTCCCGGTCCCCGCTCTGTAACGAGCGA
The DNA here is from genome assembly GCF_905171775.1 of Rana temporaria. NCBI lineage: Eukaryota > Metazoa > Chordata > Amphibia > Anura > Ranidae > Rana > Rana temporaria. Next base: position 581,737,869 of record NC_053489.1, read on the forward strand.
TCGCGTGTGCCCGGCGGCGATCGCGCCCGCCGGGCACACGCACGGGAGTCGGGGGCGAGCGGGGGGCGCGCGCGCGCCTCCGGCGGCGCGCACGCGCCCCCTAGTGGCGGCTATACGATAAGACGTATAGCTACGGGCTTTCGCCCAGGAGAGCCGACCTGCCGCCGTATAATGACGGTGGCTGGTCGGCTAGTGGTTAAATACTACAGTAATAGAATGGATTATATGATTTTAAGAGCATTTTTACTCAGTTCACACAGGGGATTCTGGTCAGGCAGGGAGAGAGAGGAGGAGAGAAGATGGCACATTACATGCAAGACCTACCTTGAAAAAAAGCCCTACTGTGTCTTTTGTTGCCAAAATTAATATAAGACCCTGGCTTATTTTCGGGGAAACCCGGTATACACTATATTCAGCTAGAGGGGTCAGGGCGGCTTATTCTGCTTTGTTAGATCATTTAATAAATACTTTAATGTCCCTGTACCCAGATGATGATGATCTGAGGGGCCGATCACCACATGGTACCGTTTACAGTGTGGATCCCTCCCCTTCCAACAGGGGAAGGAGAGAGATCCTGTAACTGTGAAGGTGAAAATAATTAATGGATCAGCAGCTGCAGATCCACTAATTCTGTTTCACTGACACAAGGATCATTAGCCCTTTTCATGCCCTCCTCCGCTCTTACAATTTATAACTCCATGCGGTCTCTTATGACCTGGATATTAACCCTTTTACCTTCACATCTGAACATTAACCCCTTCATCTCCATGATGCCACTGTTCATTCTGTGTATGACCTATACATTAATGTATCCAAGCTCCATGTTTAGCCCCACAGTACCAGCATGGTTTTTCATTCCCCAAAATATTTTGTAAACATGAGATCACCATGGGGGGTCTACAATTATGGTGTTTTTTTATTCTAACAGAGTAAGGGAAGACGTTTTTTTTTTATATAAAACTTATTTGGGTACAGTGTTAAAATCAATGGAGCAATTGTCAATCAAACCACCACAGTGCTGAAAAATGGCCTGGTAATAAAGGGGTATTACCGGCTGGTACTCAAATGGTTGAGCAGAATGAGGAAGGCTCCGGACCTGTGTCAGGCTTTTAAGTCCTGTATCTTCATGGAGGACATTTCGGCTAGTGTTGAACTTCAAATTTAATGGAGCTTGAGGAGGTTAAATCACATAAATATAGGTTCTCATAATGAAAAGCTCTCTATGAATGAAGGTGGCACACCTTTCATCCATCGGTAGCCCTCCATTCATAGAATGCCTTTTATTGTGGGGATGGATAGTATGGCTTCTATGGATGAAGCGTGGAGGTAAAAAAGATGTACATAGTTGGCACTTTGTGAGCGCCTTCCAAAAAGGTGCAGCCGCTCATATTAACCCCCCACAGCACCAGGAGATTACTGCTGTGGGGGTTTCCGGGAGCAGAGGACTTCAGATTTTAACCTAACAAAGCAGCCATCGGCACACTCTTCAATCATGAAAAGTACCATCCCTGGTGCAGTTCTTTTATTTTACTTTTTTTAACCAAAAAATAAATAAAATTAACCAAACTTTAGCTTTAAAGTTGTTCTAAAAATCAGAAGTTTTTTTTTATCCTAATGCATCAAGATAAAAAACCTCCTGTGTGCAGCAGCCCCATCTCGCTCCAGTGATGTTGCATGAGAATCTCAGCTGTCTGGGACTCTCCCTCCTCATTGGCTGAGACAGTAACAGGGTGCCATTGGCTCCCACCGCTGTCAATCAAAATAAGTGAGCCAATTAGGAGAGAGAGAGAGAGAGAGAGAGAGAGGAGGAGGTGGGGCCGATCTGCGGCTCCATGTCTGAGCAGCGACACGGCTCAGGTACTCCCATAGCAAGCTGCTTGCTGTGTGGGGGGGGGGGGGGGTGGTGGGTCACTCAGCAAGAGGGAAGGGTCAGGAGTGCAGATGAGGGATCCGAGAAAAGGAGGATCTGGGCTGCTCCTAGTAAGCCCCCCCCCCCCTCAGTCACACTAGTGATGCAGCACAGGCTGACCAGGCAGGATGCATGTCCTTTTGTAGTACATAAAGTTCACAACATATTTTTCAATTTTCCATTGCGCAAAATCTAAAATAAGAGTTTTTTTTTTAATTAAAATACTCCAAAACATTTTTTACTTGGAAAAGTGACAAAGATTTAACAATAAACCATTTTCTTTATTTTAATATGCAATAAATATAACATACAATAGCTACTGTGCGAACAATAACAAAAGCATAAAAAAAGCTCTAAAAACAAATAAGAAAATACTTTTTGATGGGAATACCTAAACATTACCAGAATGTAGGCCAGGAAATACGTACAAAATTCTGGATTATTTTGCAGTCAAGGAGAAACACAAATACAGGCACTACAGTAAATACACATGCATAGTAGCCAACCCTGCCCTGAAATCAGGGTCATGTCTGAAGCTGCCCACAGATGAAGAGCATTTCACATGAAAATTCTTAAAAAAAGAATGCATACGAAGTTTTCAGAACATTAGAATATCGTCCAAAAGATTCCTTGCTTTTAACATTTGTTTTTGGAATGAATGGACTTTACCAAATGCAAACCACATACAATGTTAGAAATTTGTTCATTAGAAAAATAAATTTCCTTCCCGATCCTTCGTACTTTCTCAGCACTGCAGTCGAAATTGAACGTCGATTTGACCCCACTAATGATTAGAAAAATAAACAACCTTTCTTAGAACATTATTTTCCCAAGAATTTTCATTCGAACTTCTACCCATCTATGGCCAGTAGGGATACACAACCTGTAATTACCTAGATTCAGCCAGTACCTTACCCGTGTTAAATCAGCACAGAATCTTTATGTTGTGCAGTGCAACAAATCACAGCAATGAGTTGGCAACTGCGTAAATTAATTCATAATACACCATTGTGGGTGGGGGATGCATAGAATAAAGACAACCCTGAGAACTGAATATAAATGATATGCTTTACAAACTCTGCAAAAGTGACTGAGAACCAGAATTTCTCTGCTGGAGGATACCAGGTATGTGTTAGTCGTTAAAGTAATTATATATACACACCCACAATACTGACCTTTAATCCAAAAGATTATTATTGGAGGACAAAGACTTGTCACCACTGCAATGTTGGTCAATCGCTAATTTTTATATATTTTTAAGCATTGCTAGGGATAGATAAGTGGAAAAGGGATTTTAAAAAAATGAAAGCGTATTTAGAAATAAATTCAGTACTGCTCACAAAAATACTCCAGCATGACGGAGCGCAGAATTCAATTCTACTTTTACTACGATGCACTAGATAGAAGAAAATTCCTTTAAATCCAGATAGACAATTCTTGGGGTTTGTAGTCAATGATCTGACTGTACAGTATATGGTCATTTTAGGACTACTGTATATATACACAGAAGGAAGGGGTTGAAAACAAGTTGTCAAATTCGATTTCACGTCCATCAAAACCCAGGTGGTGGCGAGTTTTTAAGTACAACTAAAGGCAAAACAGAGTGGAGATGGATTAGAACCCCAGTCAGTTTTTATTGCCGTCTGCAAGCCCAAGTAGGGAGATTTACTTCGAGTAAATCTCTAAGTGCTGGTTTACATCAGCGGTTGAGGGGCAGTAAGACCCCATGTGGTTGAGCATTTTTACCGTAATGCTTTGCTTCATGGCAATTGTAGGAAGTATACCCTCTATTGCTTATGGCAAGCACAGTGCCCGCGGAACCATAACCCATTCAAGTGAGGTGTTCAAGAGGTTAAAGCAGATAGTGAAGAGGTGGTACAGCGCCCCCTCATTGCCTGTCAAATGCTCTCTGAAGAGCATGGATCTCTCTTCAGAGACCAAAGCAAGTGGTGAAACAATGGTGCCCTGGCCTGTGGTTCTAACCCCTTTCCCATTCCATCCAAAACCAAATGTTTTACTTTATGTACACATTAAGTAAAATTTCAAGATACCATGAATGTAGGCAGGGTGTCTTAATGTCATTTTTTGCAAAACAAGATCACATTTAGAAATACATATACGTGTGGAGTTTAAACCCCTCGCCTCCACCTGTATTTTGAATTAAAATTGAATTTGCTGCTGGGTCAAAAAGGAAACCCCCCCTCCCTAACCCAATGAGACTGTGTGGTGGCATCACAATGGGGGTGGGGTTTGTTATAGCTGTTATTTCTGGGTGATACTAGGCATCACAAAAAAAAAAAAAAACTGCCATTTTACATAAAAAGTTCATTAAAATTTAGAAGATTTGAAAAAACTAAAACCTACCAGTTTTGACAACTGTAGGAAGAATGGGCCCAGTCGCTTCAATATTTCTGGTCAGCTAATCCCTTAATACTCCGAATAAGCATTGAAGATGAATTAATTAAGATTAATCGTTAATACATTTGTTCATCTATGCTACAGTACTTAACACTTTTATTATGTTTATTTGGTGCATAGCATTACTTTTTTTTTTTTACATTTTAGTAATAAACTTGTAACTCTGTATTCCTACATGTAACTACAGGCTGAGATAATCAGTAGTTTTGGATATAAAGGCAACTGATTTTATCTTATGGACAGGTAGGTGCAAAACTGACTTGTGTCCGCATACACCCACCTACCATCGGGTCTGATCAGGCCTACTAAAAAATAAACAAACAAAAAAAAAGGGAAGAGGATGGCTGTCTTTTCCAATGTGGCTTGACCGGATTGGAGGTAGCAGATGTAAATTGGGCAGCACAGTCCATTTACACCCGGCTGCCCATAGAGCAGAGTGGGCTCTGTACTGACTGAATACGGATGTGATCCTGATAAATCCCCTGCTGATTTCACCCGAATCCGCTCCATTTAAATGTGGTTTGTATCATATTTTCAGACTGAATGGCTCAGTTTGGTGGTGGGTTTACTTTAAACAGGAAAAGTAAATTGAGTAAAAGAATTACCAAAAAAAATAAAATGCAAATTTCCCCATTTACACCAATCTGTTTTTTACTGTTCTAACTTCTGTACGTGGGGATCTGACCTCTCTAGATTACTGGATTTCATACACAATACAATTGTCCTCAATTAAATTTTTTGTTGGATAAGGCAAAGAGAAGCAGGCAAAATTAAGTAACTGACATCAGCCAATCAGATGTCATCGTGCATTGCCTTGCTCTAGAAATCAGAAAATAATTGCTCTTTGGGCCTGTGGTTAAATAAGATTTGTAGTGATCTAAACATAAAAGAGTTAAACTGTATAAGTTCACATTTACATACAATGGTATATATAAGGACATGCAGTAATGTACATCCAGCCCATTTTGAGTTCAGCAATGTTTTCTAGACAAAAATGCATAATCTTATAAAAACAAGCGGTTAGCAAAATTTTCAAGTTAAGCTGCAGAAAAGCAACATGTACAAAAATGGCAGTGCTTCAAATATAAAAAAGAGTAATACATGAACCAGCATAGTTTAGACCCAATTGGTCCTAGAGGTGCTGCACAGCAGCCATTATTATGTATCACTATGTATAGCTTCCTTCTGGAAGTGTAGGAGAAAACATCTAATGTGTCTGATCTAGAAATACTATAAAAGTCAGCCTGATCACAACTACATAATACAAATCCGCTACACAAAGACTGTAACGAAACATGCTGGAATAACATATTTGGTAATGAAGAGGCTGTATATGAAAAGATTATTTTGGAAGCTTTGAAGGACACCTATGATCTCAGTCCTTATGGATGTATATACAGAATGAGCGCACACGAGAGAACTGATGAATACTTCCTGAATAACGTCAAGATCAGCCAAGTAGTTTGAACTAGAAAGATAGCAAAAATTGGGCACACATGGCCAGATTTTTTTTTAACAAAGAAGGGCAAAGAGCTCAGACGATGGGCTAAGATTTGTGACTACCTGCTCTGGGGTACTGCTCTGTGTACATTACTCCTAGTCTTACTAAATAAGGAGGTAGGTCATCTAGATATCCAATTTAATTCAACCTCTCCACCAAGCAACACAAGCTCTCTTCCTAACCAAGTGTAAAGAGCAGTGATGAAAATTAAGATTGGCTCTTAGCAGTAAAGGGTAACAAACCCTATTGGTTGATACTGCACTGTGAACTTATTTTATTAAAGGGTCCTTTATATTATGAAATGTAACAAGTCTACTGTAAAATACTCAAGCGTGTCTTTACCATGAGGATTTTGAGATCCAAATTTGCACACTGCTTCTGGACTCTCTGTACAGTGTGCTTCCCAGGCCAAATGCATGTATTGGTCCCATTCCCAATACACTTGTTACACATATGTCGCTTAAGTGTGACCATTCAGAAGTAATGGCTCTTAGAGGATCACTACATCTGAATGGCTTGCACATAATACCTGACCGGCAGGTGGTGCTGTAGGAGAGTGCTGTAGGTCTACTTTGTATCCGGTCAGCTGTCCAAGAGAAATTGACAGACAAACCCTTGTAGAAAAGTAGACTTCTTGGTTATACTCTTAACAAGATTTTCTTCAAGTACTGAGGAAAAACTAGCAACGAATTAGCACAGGTCTTCGGAAAAATATTTAACACTGTATTATAAAATGTACGAAAGTGCAACAAGATAAGCTGGAATGAATAAATTGCAACCTCTACATTCAACCAGTTATCCCGTTATTTATGGCCAAGCAGATCCCTTTTACGCAGGTAGATTGGGTCTAGGCTTTGAGCTGTAGATCCCAAAATCTTAAAGTAGCAGATTACCTCCTTCGTCATACTTAAAATATTAGCACCATGCACATAATACCAGTATATTTTAGCAATAAACAATGACTGTGCAATCGCTTGAGAAACAAAGGGTCAATGTCTTCTGTCTTAACAATAAAGTTAATATGTTATGCAACCTTCTTAGACAGACAAAGCTTCTTCATCCTCTGTTGCTATGCTGCCACCTGCTGGCACAATATAAAATGAGGCACTGTTACGCCGTGCAATCTTTGGAGTATACCAATGTTTAATGGCACGTAAACGGTCTTCAGCAGTCATCACGTCCAGCTGCTTAGCCCTTTGCTGGGGAGTGGGGAACAACGAGCCTTGAAATATCCTGTAAACATACCTAAAATAAAAAAATATGATGCAGTTAAAAGTTAAAGCAGACCACCACCAATAAAATGTCTTCTCCCCTCTCCCTCTTGCAGATATTTTTTATTTTACGAAAAGTAAATCACCCTCTTTTATGATTTAATAGTGCCGGTTCCTTGCCTAGGTGAGGAGAACGTAGGGTCAGCGACCCCCTGCCTCATGGATTTCCAACTCACGTCTCCCAGGAGGCAGTTTTAGTGCAGACACCCACATGATATGTATGGGCACGAGCAAGATCACTTACATGCGCAAACAAGCTGCAGGTCTCTGCAAGGCATACGGGACCTATCAGAGACCCACAAGCATGTCTATGCATGCGTGGGATTTCACTCACAAGCAAACATGTCAAGCTCCAGACATGGGCGAGGTGGCATTCCATCATCCTTGCCTTGGAGAAAAATTAGGAAGTGTCATGTGCAAGGACCCCCCACCCCTGAAATCTTCCCCTCCTCTAGATCCTGCCACAATGTGTGACTCAACCAACTGTGCTCAAGTGGTCCAGTGTCACCATTTCTCTTCTCTGTGAGAAGATGAAGGGATCCTCATGTGCAATAATGAATTCTTCAGACTGTTGCTACCTTGGAGAGTAAGCAGCCAGATTCATGTTTGATTATTGTTTTCGGGTAAAACGGATGCGCTCCGGCGTGTTCACACAGCCCAGGTGCAGAGCCCACCAGGAAGTCGGCACTGCGCTGCGCTAATCACAGGCAGGGAGACATTTCCCGATCTCTGCAGCCTCGCATCTGGACAATGTCTCACAGCCCGTGATTAGCACAGCCCAGACTTCATGGCGGGCTCTGCATGTGGGCTATGCGAACACGCCAGAGATCACCCTTATAAGAAACAGGTAAATCTTTATGCTTAACATTTCAAGAGCCAACCTACCAATAATGGCAGGTGATGACCAAGAAATCACTGTGCTTACCAAGAGCATATTACGTATACATACCTTGGTAAAAGTGCAACTACTACAGTCATGATACACACAAGATAGAACACTGGGTCAGCCAAATGAGTGTGAAAGATCCAGTATACATTTGCTGGTGGGATACAGTTCACACAAGCTGCCGAAAGAGCCAAGGAGAAGACAAAGTAGGCGAGAACACTGAGAACCATCACTGTCCAGTGAATCCATGTCTGAAATAAGAAATAAGAAGTAGAACAAGAAGTAGAATAAAAAGTCGTTTTATTGAGAAATGCATCCCATAAAAAAGAAAAACTGCAAGACAAAAAGGCATAATAAGCTAGTATGCATACTAGCCCAATATGAAACACTATGAAATCCTTAGATTAAAGCCCCCACAGCGGCCCTGGCACAATGCTCTGCACGGCGACATGTCTCCCGGAGTTATTTCTGGGTATCGTGGGCTACGGTGCTGTGATTGGCCGGAGCCGTGATGATGTCACTCCCGCGCATGAGCCACCGGTAACGGCACGTCAGCTGAAGCAACAGCATGACCGTGCCGTTGCTTCAGTGCTCATGTGCCGATGACATCGGCACATGCTGATAACAGGGGATATCTCCTAAACCGTGCATGCTTAGTAGATATCCACGGTAGCTACAGGTAAGCCTTATTATAGGCTTACCTGTAGTAAAAAGTGATTTTAAGGATTTACAACCACTTTAACAATGTAACAGATATCCAGAAAGCAAATCATCAATGTTTACAAGCTACAGTTTTACAAAATGTGAGTGAAAGGCAACCATTAAGACCACTGCATTTATTTTCTGGCAAGCACTGGCTGCATGTGGACAGTACTGCCTTTAAAAAAAGTTCACCTTTAATAAAAAATAAAAAATACCCTATGCAGTCCATAAACACTATTCCACATTAAAATAAATTCAGTTTTAAAATAACACATTTATGCTCCACACCTGAAGGCCATATGTGCACAGAGTTAAAGGGTCACCAAAGGAAAACAATTTTTTTGCTGAAATGACTGTTTACAGGGTATAGAGACATAAAAGTTAACTGATTCCTTTTAAAAATTATTAAAAATAGATAAAATTCAATCATATAATGTGCCTCTAGTTTCACTTTAGTTTTAAACTGGTTTCATGTTTCTGTGAAGTAAAGAGACCCACAGAACAACAACAAACAAATCCAGGGCAGTGTTTTGTTTTTAAAATGAATCTGATTGGTTCTGAGGAGTTTTAGACACACAGCTTGGACCACAGTGAGAAGCTGCTTGAGATTTTTCATAAGGAGCCAGACAAGCAGGAAGTGTGCAGATCACAGCAGAATTACAGCTACTTCAAAGCAAAAACGAACAAGGAGGACATTAAACCAGGACTGCAGTAATGTAAAGGAAGCTATTTAGATAAAACAAATATTTTCCTTTAGTGATCCTTTAAACCTGGCCCAAACACTTCTGACAGTTTTCCCAGTTCTATCCTCTTCTCTAGGACGGACCAGCCATTAGATCGAGTGCCTCCTAGTGGTACAAGACTGGGCGCTGTCCTGAGCCCCACACATGCACAGCGCCATCTCTTGCCACTGAAGATGACCTCAGCAGCTGCAACACTCTCTCTCCCATTGCAGCCACTGAGCTAATATGTTCAGCAGAGTGCACAATGTGCATTTACGGGCCTGGGAAGAAACACATTTGATCCTGTACTCAATGCTATATCCTGGCCTAGGCCAACAAGGCCCAGCCCTAGGGCAGCACTTTGCAGGGGGGCAGCACAGAAAGTCTCTGCCGGCTTGCGCTACACTGTTAATGTAATGTAATGCAAGCCGTTTCTAATTTTGACTGTCCTGTCATCCTGGACCACAAACCTTCCTTACTGTGCTATATGTTTTTTGCTGCACCATTGACATGGTTATATCGTCTTAGTCCTCTCCATAAAGTCATCGGAAATATTTGCTTAAAGTAGAATAGACAACACTTTAATTTTTTCATTTTGGATAGAGTAATGGAGGGTTATAGCTCCTGTCAGTTCTTTTTTTAGGAAATCTATGCAAATGAAGGGAATCCAATGGCAGCACAAAACCTAAATACACTACTGCCTGTACTGCTAAATGGTCTGAGAATTCGCCGATCTATTTTGGGCCTGGATTTCACCTATTAGCTGGCTATATTATTATACAGTTTTTATATAGCGCCACCAGTTTGCGCAGTGCTTAACAAAATAAATACCTATATTCTTTATGCAGGTGTATCACTAACTAAAACTAGTATTGCCTTGTTAACATGGAAACTGCCTTTCTGATTAAATAAAATATTTGAAAAAAAAATAAAAACACCCTTCTATCCTCTTCTCTAGATTTTTTTTTCTCATAAAATTGCAAGCCGACTATACACGGACAACTATAAAACTTCAAAAAGAAAAGTCTAAGGAGCCGGGTGGGAAATACGTCAGTCGAATGCAGTCACTGTTGGGGTATTCAGGCAGTCATGGGTGCCGTCTATCAAGGATACAATAGTTGGCAGGGGAGATTCTTTCATCCAGGCTGTTTAGTATGGCTGGTGGAATCTGTTTAAATGTTTTTCCCTTCAGCTTGTAGAGTTTAAAATACCAAATAACTTTAAACAACTAAAAGAGAATAAACGGTCATCTTGCACACACACAAGATAAGCTGAAACCATCACCGCAAAGGGTCTTAAAGGGGTTGTAAAGGTTTGTGTTTTTTCACTGTAATGCATCCTATGCATTAAGGTGAAAAACCACCTGGCAATCACAGTCCCCCCAGCCCCCCCGTTTTACTTACTTGAGCCAGTTCACCTACTTTATTGGATAGATTGATAGCAGCGCAGCCATTGGCTCCTGCTGCTGTCAATCAAATCCAATGAAACGTCCACCGGGGGCAGGGCCAAGTCATTCACTCGGTGGCTATGTACGCCGAGTGTATGATACGGGAGCGTGCCCGCAAGGTAACCCCCTCGAGAGACAGCTTCCGGGGGGGGGGGGGGATTATCTATTGCTGAGAGGAGCCGCTGTGGGACCCCAGAACCAGAGGATCGGGGCCACTCTGTGCAAAACGAGCTGCACAGTGTAGGTAAGTATTATATATGTTTGTTATTTAAAGAAAATGAAAACCTGAACCTTTACAACCACTTTAAAGCGGGGGTTCACCCCATTAATAAAAATTTTTTTTTTTCCTCTAGCATAAAATGAGGCATAGTAGCGCGAGCTACAGTATGCCTGTCTTTATTTTTTTATCCCCGTACTCACTGTGCAATCGTAGAGACAAGATTACGACTCCCAGCGGGGAATGGGCGTTCCTACGGAGAGAGGTGATTGACGGCCGGCTCTGGCACGTCACGCTTCTCCGGAAATAGCCGAAATAGGACTTGGCGCTTCACGGCGCCTGCGCATAGTCTGTGCGCAGGCGCCGTATAGCGCCGTGAAGAGCCGAGACCTGTTCCGGCTGTCTTCGGGGAGCGTGACGTGCCAGAGCCGGCCGTCAATCACCTTCCCTCTTCATAGGAACGCCCATTCCCCCGCGGGGAGTCGTAATCTTGTCTCTACGAGTGCACAGTGAGTACGGGGATAAAAAAAATAAAGACAGGCATAATGTAGCTCGCGCTACTATGCCTCATTTTATGCTAAAAAGTTGTTATGGAGGGTGAACCACCGCTTTAAGCACGTATTGCAATATGTGTAAACTAAAAACCCCCGTTTTTCATTGCATAGTATGCTGGGAAGGGTGTATAGCAGTGTGCAGAGGGTCCATCCAGAATGTGTAGTGTTAATATGTGGTCACACCAGTTGAGCAGATACAGATCCTCCACCAAGAAGTAAAGATGGCCTCTCACCTCATAAATTCGTGATAGGCGGACACTAAACACAGTGCCTCCACAGCGCCTATCACGGAGGCCCTCTCGTCCTGTGTTTAGTTTCCGCCTATCACGGAGGCCCTCTCGTCCTCGGATGAGAGGGCCTCCGTGATAGGCGAACACTGAACACAGTGCCTCCTGGGAAGCTGAGTGTTCCGCCTATCACGGAACAGAAGACGTAGGAGGCGCGGCTTTTGAAAAAACGTACGGCCGCGATTCTGCATGTCTTAGGATAAGGTAAGGGCTTTAGATATACTTTACCGAACAGTGGAATAACTGATTTCCAAGGGCAGAAAACCCCCCAGGTCTGCTCAGCGAGTCTGGCATGTAATGGGGCACAGTCTGGCATGTAATGGGGCACAGTCTGGCATGTAATGGTGGCACAGTGAGGCGAAGCATGACTAGTAGGAAGGGGGTAGTCGAGTATATCCCAAAACCAACATTTTGGCTGGAAAATTAGGGGGTCGTCTTATACGCCAGCAAATACGGTAAAAGTAATGACAACATATCAATAGCAAAATAATAATGTCTCCATCCTGGCTTTAAGTCAAATGTCTAGTAAGGGAAAAAAAAGACTTAATGAAATTTCATTGTAGGAAAAGCAAGAAATAGAAACGTTAAAACAGAACAGATGACCTAATGGCTCCAGAACAAGACTGGATATTCCTCCTTCAGATGTCTTGCCCAGCCTTCCAGCAGCAGTCTGCATTGTGTATTGACTCACCAGGCTCTTGCTTTCAATTAGAAGGTGTAGCAAAACCACAAACAGGGTTGCTGTTATGATGAAGCTCCCAAAAGAAAAGATATCCATATCAGAGCCAAAATAAGTCTGAAAAATAAAGGAGGAAAATAATAAGTTACTTATGGTTTTCATTCAATGTTATGAAGATGTTTTTTGTAGGTATAAAACAAATGCCCTATATTCTTTATGGTTTGTATAAAACCTGTGCTTTCTATCGCCCATCTACAAGGATGACTGGTCACTAGCATTCATATGCTGCTTTTTCACGTGTAAAACCAGATGAAGCCATTGTCACACACTAGCAATGCATTTATGTACACTTCATTCGGTTTGAATTTGTTACCAAGACTCAGCAACCCAATGGAACGTCCGCTGTAATACACTGTATTATAAGTATGCAGCCTGTTACTGTATAGTGCATTGGAATGCAATTCACAATCACTCCTTTTATTCACGTTACTGCAATGCATAATTTGATGGGACCATAGAGATCCCAACAATGATGAGCAGGGAATTTTAGGGTAATTAAACCTTACACTTGTGGGGTCAAAATGGAGTGTCCAATCTATTCTCCAACAATTATGACTGCGTGTGTGGCTGCAAAGTTCAACAAAGTTCTAATGAACCCAAGTAGAAAATGCATGCAACTCGCAGGCAAACCTCATCTCTACAATATCCCTTAAGGCAGTTCTATTATATGTTTATTAACAACTCCACAACACCAGAGCAAATATCAGAGCTACCGTCCCTACAAGACAGGGCTGGACCTAGCCTGTTTGATCTGGAGGCACAGTTAATAAAAAAAATAAAAAAATAAGGGTGATACATTTTCCTCTCCTCGTTCCCTACATCCAACACAAAGCATGTGTATTAGGCCAACATTTCATTACATTTTTTATTTAGTTATGGCACCCTTTAAAATTATGCAGAAATCCAGAGACAGTCCAGTTCTGAACTGTTCTTCTTGGGCTGAAAGCCACTGGATAATGTTGTTGCCCACTCCTTGGCACATGGGGTGTTCCCCAGAGACATCAGCATTCCCCCTTTACAACTGATTCAACCCGGCACTTGAGTCAGCCCCCTTTACATCACTGTTCCCCATTAAATCACCACTTTGAAATCAGCCATCTCCTTCCCCATCAGTCACCCTTCCTATTGGAGTCGCCCCATCACAAATAGAGAATAGGGGAAGGGCACTGTGCAGGCATGCCAACTTGGCGCTGCTGAGGCTTTGCACTGTCCCCCAGCCCCTCTGAGTGAGTGAAAACTTATATAGCACTGCACATGCAAACTGAATCGCCTCTACTTCCTGATACCAATGTCATTGGTCCTGGGATGATACCACTAAAATCTGGAGTGGCAAAGGTCACCCCAACACCGCCCATATACAAAATCATCATGGTACCATCTTTCTGGTGCAAAAATTTGCACCAGAAATTTTTATTGTTGCACCTAAGCCTAGGTTTACACTACTGCAATGTGATGCACTAAAAATTTGATCCGTTTTTTTTTTTTTGTCCTGTGTGAGGTGCGAATTTGCCTTGCGTTTTGAGGTAGACAAGTGTGAATTTACCACAAATTTTAGGAGGCAGACAGAACAATTCGCAGGGGTGTGAACTGTATGCTGCGATTTTACTGCAAGTTCAATTTCAGCCTATGAAGATAAAATTCGCACTGCACCAAAAGAATTTGCATCGCACCCGCAATCAAAACGCATAGGACCCCCCCCCCCCCTCGCACCAAATTCAGAACGCATAGATGTGAACCAAAGCCATGGCATACTATGCTTTTTACATGACCTGCAAATCTGTGTGTTCCTAAACACATCAAACCTGCTGTAAATTCACAACAGTGTGAACCCAGGTTAAAAAATGACACTACAGCTGAACACCCACACAGGGGATACACAACAAGAAACAAATCATAGAAACACAAGTGAAATCTTGTGCAACTAAACATTTTGGAAGTATGAAACTTCCACTGAACGACCACGGACTTGGGTTTTTGTGGGTCCGTGTAAAATATCCAAGCGAGCTTAGGGATCACGATATCATCTTTGAAATGAAAATCGGATTGCTCCATTTATACTTCACTCCCAATAAAACAGCCTGCTAGGCTAAAGTAATATAAATAGGTGTGTAGGATAGAATTTTTTTATTAAAATAAAAAAAAGATCTATAAAAAGGAATAATCTACTTACAAAGTAAGGAATGAAGAAACATGCCAAGCTTTGGTAGAACGCATCCAGTATGGTGACCCAGAACGTTGACGAACGGTAAACCTAGGAGGAGAAAAAAATAAAATGACAGGAGTAATATGATAATAGGGTAAACCCGGTTTAAAGCGGATGTGCGCTGAAAAAAAGAAAATTAAAAGCCAGCAGCTACAAATACTGCAGCTGCTGACTTTTAATATTAGGACACTTACCTGTCCTGGAGTCCAGCGCCGTCCGCAGCAGAGGACGAGCGATCGCTCGTCATTCTGCTGCTCCCCCCGCCATCCTAGGTGAGGGAACCAGGAAGTGAAGCGCTCCGGCTTCACTGCCCGGTTCCCTACGGCGCATGCGCGAGACGCGCTACGCCTGCCGATTGGCTCCCGCTGTGTACTGGGAGCCGAGGGTTCCCAGAACACAACGGGGGGCGTCGGGAGGCGACGTCATGCCCGCAGTCTGCCCGAGACTGTGTGGCCGGAAGTGGGTGCAAATACCTGTCTTTAAACAGGTATCTGCACCCCCTGAAAGGTGTCAAATGTGACACCGGAGGGGGGAGGGTTCCGATCAGCGGGAGTTCCACTTTAGAGTGGTCTTTTAACTGTTCTACTCCATAACCAATGTATACAACTTGTCATTACCAGAGCTGCTTTTCCGCTTTTTTCTCAATTCAGCAGCGAATGCATCAATCAGCCTGCTTTGAAATTCAATTTAGTGTGATGTGAATTTTATTTTTAATTCCGGCAACATAAAGTTTTGGATAGAGTGTAGGTCATTATGTGTTTTTTCCCCATTAAAACTTCCCCCTCACTACTCGTTATGACATGTATAACCTGGGGATAAGGATAGCTATAAAAATGTTTGCTTGGTCCAATAAATGTTCCCCTTAGTCTTCCAAGTGAATGTGTTCTATAAATGCAGGAAAAGACTTAGTGATGCAGTTAATTTTCAGTGACTTGTCACATTCACCAATGATAAATATTCCCATAAAAAGACCAAATAATAAATCAAAACCCTTTGTCACCAAATCTTTAAAAGTTATAGGGCTAGGACAATAATATGAAAGGCCATAAAGGTCCCAGCTGTTCTCACCTCTGATGTTTGTCCCGATTTGTAGAGCTCGGGAAGCTCAATAAGGGTTTCTGCAGATAAATCTTTATCGAGAATACCATAAATTATAGGTGGCACAGATGTGAAGATCAGGTTAAACAAAATTAGCATCCAAAAATCTGTCATTGCTGTTCCTGAGAAACCACAGAAGAACTGGTACCAGAAAAGAAGATTCACGAACATCTGGAGGGAGAAAACCACAACATAAATGCATCGGATTTCCCTTTACTGTATACTGTGTTTGTAACAAAAGTGCTATTGTCATCATAGTCTTAATAACAACAAGGTGCACAAAAGCAACGTCTGAGGGTAACTCTGTATACATGTAACAATAATAATCATAGTAATAAAAATGAATAGGAATCGTAAAAATGTATAATAATCATAGTAGTAATAACATTCATAATAACTAATGCTAACCGAAATCTATGTTTAATAGTCTTTCTGGGGATTATAACAAGGAACAGAAGGATTGACATACACATCTTTCCTAAAGGAGAAATGTGGCTCTCCCCATGCCTAGACATTTGATGATGTGATTAAGCAACATGAACTCTAAATATCCCCATCAGAAAAATAAAAATTACATGACCAGATGCCCAGACAGTGGGCATAACCCTGCACAAGGATTCAGAAAAAGTATTTCTGCCCTACTTTTACCCAATCAGCAAGGTAGTTACCATAGCTTTAAGGTAAAGTGGTTGTAAAGGCTCAAGTTTATTTTATTTTTTATCTTCATGCATTTTTATGCATGAAGGTAAAAAACGTTGTGTGCAGCAGCGCCGCCAGCACCCCTTAATACTTACTTGCGCTCCATTTTTATCCAGCGATGTGCACAAGTTCCTCAACTCTCCAGGGACTGCCTTCCCACTGGCTCAGACCAGAGGTCCTTAAACTACTGCGCACGGGCCGATATGGCCCGCCAAAGGTGATTTACCCGACCCACGGTACGGACTGCTCCTTTCATAAGATCACAGCACTTCCCCTCCCCTCTGCTACATTATTCACACAAGTCGAGATGCATGACAGGTCCAAAGGGTGGAACTTTTCGAGTTAAGAAGCAGGTGATTGGTTACTAGGCAGCGGGGCGGTCCCAGCAATCAATGATCTGCCTTTCACTTGAAAAGTCCTGCGCTTTGTCTGGACATGCCGTGCTTCGCATCTTGTGTGAATAAGGTAGGGGAGGGGGAGAGTGCTGTCATCTTATGGAAGGGACAGTGTAATATCGCTGGAGGGATCTGTGAAGGGGCCGGGGGGGGGGGGGGGAAGGAGTCTGATTGGGGAGGAGTCTGTGATAGAGGGGGAAATTTGTTTATTTTTTTTCAAACTATAGTCCGGCCGTGAACTGGCCTGTTTAAAAAGTTTGAGGACCCCTGGCTTAGACAGTCAATCACACTAAGCCAATCAGGAGAGAGAGGGGGGCGAGCCATGGCTGTGTGTGAATGGACACTCAGAGCCACAGCTTGGAAACTAGCATGTTCAGGAGCCCCTATTGAAAGCTGTTTGTTCTGGGGGCACTAGGCAGGAGGGAGGGGCCAGGAGTGCCATCGGGGGACCCAAGAGGAAGATCAGGGCTGCTCTGTGCTAAACTACTGCACAGAGCAGGCAAGAGCCGGTTCACACTGGGACAGCACGACTTGCCGAGCGATTCGGCAAGGCGATCTGCCCACGACTTCAGAAGCGACTTGCAAAATGACTTGAAGTCGTCCCAAAGTAGTACAGGAACCTTTTTTTAAGTCGGAGCGACTTAAGTCGCTGCTATTAGAACGGTTTCATTGTACAGAGCGGAGCGCGACTTATCAGGCGACTAAGTCGCCTGACGAGTTGCCCCTGTGTGAACCGGCTCTTAGTACAACATGTTTTTTGTTGTATGTTTGTTTTTGAATAACAAAGGAAAGAGACGTAAATATCTCTAACTTTGCAATATAGCATCCTATAAAATTCAGTAAACAGTAAAGTGACACTACCACAACTCCAGAATATAAAAAATCTTTCCATTCGGATAGGTCACAGTTAAATGGTCAGTAGACTGAGGGATTAGAAATAACTATAGTAAAACAATCTTATTAAAAAGAAAGCAGATGTATTTGTATTCCCAGATAAGTAAAATTACTGTGCTGTGTTAGGGCAAATCTTCCATACACTTTAAATATCTTGGGTACTCTGCAGCATCATTTACAATACCAATTTTTATTTCACATCATTGTAAATCTAGGAATTGAGATATTTCACCAACAACAGTATGCAGAGTAAGACTCCAAAGCATACTGAAGATTATGCAGCCGGCGCTGGGACCTCAATTACTAATTTGTTAGGAGTGAAGGATAAAAACAATACTAAATTCAGTTAGCTCACTGGCTCCAGCTTGGCTGCTCACATAAAACAAGAGATCCCCCCCCCCCCCAAGCTGTAAACACTGGCAAAACAGAACATTTAATACACATCTAAATACAGATTTTGTTTGCTGAAGAGGCCCCCTGAATCCATGTATACTTGTTTAAACTCTAAACCCAGATAGTTATTTTTTTGCTTTGAACCAAGAAAGCATTTTGTACTCTTTACCTCTAGCTTGGTGCTGCTGTTGTATTCTTGTGATTCAAAACAAAATTTGTAGTTTTCACCCATAACTAGAAAAATGTGATTTTTGGCATTGATGTAAAAACTTACTTGGAGTGCATTAAAAAGCCACAAAAGTAGCCAGGTACATAGGGTTATGCAGTTGCTTTCAGGGGATTGGACATCCTGTAAGGCTGTCAGTCCAGTCCAACCTCCATTACTCCCGGTATGTCCGAGTTTTAAAGTAAGAAATAGTAGTGGATTTAAAGAAAAACAGAAGGGATGGACCTGTGTCCCAAATGTACTCCAAGGAAAGGATTTTTTGTACAAAAACCTATTTTCTTAATCGTACATTAGAGGGCACAAGCAAAATAATCAGGTACATAGGGACGTTCAAAGGAAGTTCAAATGAGGTGTGGGAGAGAGCAAATGAAGAGTAAAAGGCTTACGAAAGCCGAAGATTACCCAAGTCGCCTGAAGAACCTTATGACCGAAGCTTGCATCAGTTGAGGCCTGGACATTCATCTGGCAAACCAGTAAAAAAGTAGTTCTAAAGCTAAAATATTTTTTACATGAATGCATTCCATTTGACAGTCTGACACTGGAGGTGTGAGTGCAAACATTAAAATAATTAACGTATCTGACTGTAGGCTACTGTACTGCTATTTAATATATGATGGTCCAAAGACAATTGTGCTTCTACCTCGTGCAGGCAAAATATTTAGTTGTAATGGTCTGGAGTGGAATTGGGAAAATGGAATGGCCTTGAAGGAGGTCACAATTGGGTACTTGTGACCCAACAAACCAGGGCAAGTTTGGTTTTGCAGGTCATGATACGATGGTCCAGAGACTAAGCTGCCATCTTATGCAGTCAGAATAGTAAGTTGCAATGAAATGTTGAGTTGCAACAGTCTGGAGTGGAATTGGGCAATACGAAATTGCCTCCTAGGAGGCCACAATTAAAAACACACAACCCTCATGCAAAAGTAGAAGGATGGATGTCTCCTGGACTGCTGATTTCAAACATGAGACTAAAGGAGCTGCAGTTTGTCCCAAGTGAGAAAAACTTTGGACAGAGCCATATGCAGGATCAGGCACAGATGCGCCAAGGGTGGAAATGTCCCAGTGCCGTTTACTGGAGATTCATGATTCACCTGAAATTTCAAATGGTCTGGACAATCAGTTGAGTTTATGGCTGACAGAGTCGAAGCTGATTGTTCTTGCACAAGGTTATCGTCCAGATATCTCATCACAGGAATGCCCCAACACAGAAGCAGGGCAAGGAGCAGAACTAGCACCTTGGTGAAAACCCAAGGCGCAGTGGACAAACCAAAGTAAAGGATGACAAACTGATAATTTTGCGAACCCACAGCAAAATACAGAAAGCAATGGTTCATTGTAAATATTTGAGCCAGAGGGTCCTCTGCATGTGTACCAAAATAAGGACCATTCTAGTAATTTGATGAGTAATATCTGCCAGCAGGGCAAAAGGCATAAGCTTCAGTTAAAAGACAGAAGGATCTATCAGGATAGAACCAAGATTATTGGACCAGACAGCTGCAGATGGACATAGTTGCAATGATAGGTTGCAGGCAGGGCCTGCAAGAGAAAACAATACCTTCGTAAAGCTTCTAAGCTTTTATCCTTTGGGCGTTTATAGACTAGGCTGTCCTCCACAGGTATAATTACATTTTTGGTGAGAGAGGAGATGGCTGGGTCCACAACTCATCCTTAATAGGATATTCTTGGGCAAAGCACCTGGAAGGGGTGAAAATCTCTTCAGCATGAGACCAGTTATTGTACAAAACACACTGCAAAAGTGAGTAAACAGGAAAGGATTTGCAGGTTGAGGACTTTTTCACCACTTAAGGACCGGACCAATATGCAGCTAAATGACCCAAGGGGTTTTTACAATTCGGCACTGCGTCGCTTTAACAGACAATTGCGCGGTCGTGCAACGTGGCTCCCAAACAAAATTGGCGTCCTTTTTCCCCCACAATTAGAGCTTTCTTTTGGTGGTATTTGATCACCTCTGCGGTTTTTATTTTTTGCGCTATAAACAAAAATGGAGCGACAATTTTGAAAAAATGCAATATTTTTTACTTTTTGCTATAATAAATATCCTCCAAAAACATATCTAAAAATTTTTTTTTCCTCAGTTTAGGCCGATACGTATTCGTTTACCTATTTTTGGTAAAAAAAAAATCGCAATAAGCGTTTATCAATTGGTTTGCGCAAAATGTATAGCGTTTACAAAATAGGGGATAGTTTTATTGCATTTTTATAATTTTTTTTTTTTACTACTAATGGCGGCGATCAGCGATTTTTTTCGTGACTGCGACATTATGGCGGACACTTAGGACAATTTTGACACATTTTTGGGACCACTGTCATTGTCACAGCAAAAAATGCATTTAAATTGCATTCTTTATTGTGAAAATGACAGTTGCAGTTTGGGAGTTAACCACAAGGGGGCGTTGTAGGAGTTAGTGTTCACTGTGTGTGTTTACAACTGTAGGGGGGTGTGGCTGTAGGACTGACGTCATCGATCGAGTCTCCCTATAAAAGGGATCACTCGATCGATGCAGCCCCCACAGTGAAGCACGGGGAAGCCGTGTTTACATACGGCTCTCCCCGTTCTTCAGCTCCGGGGAGCGATCGCGACTATAAACGAATAGCTGCGCCGTCGTCCCGGATCGCTCCCCGAGGGGATCCGACCGCTGCATGTAGCGGGGGGGGTCTCGATCGGACCCCCGACCCACGTCTAGGCAGGCACGTACAGGTACGTTGATGTGCCTGTCCGTGCCATTCTGCCGACGTATATCTACATGAGGAGGTCGGGAAGTGGTTAAAGAATCCATGCTGTTGACTTTTGGCATGATCCACACAAGTTTCTCCAGACCAAGTCGCATGTGCACTGCTTCAGTAAGGGCCACAATGGTGTCCTTAACTTTAGGGGAAACGTTAGTAGACCGTCATCAAAAATAAACAAGGAACAACCCTCATTCTCCTCAGGAGCAGCAGCTGGAGTAAAATCAAAGATGGATGCTGGAGGAGGGAATGTGGGTGCTTGCTTGCTTCCCCAGCATTCTGAGTCAGCCAACACAGCTGAATTCTTCCCGATACACTTGGATACAGTAGCAAAAAAACACCACTCGATATAAGCAGGAGAAGGGAACCACCCCTTAACGGGTTAAAGAAGCCTTTGGAGGAGGGTAGCAACTCAAGCAGTCCAGGCTACTGGTGTCAGGACCACTTGAGGTGCACTGCAATCCCCCAGGACTGTTGGCAGACTAAACCAGCAAGGTCCACAGGGCTAAAATCAATAGAAGGAATCCCCGCCTCAGGCAGGTGCATAGACCAACAGCCCCTCCACACATCAATGGCCCGATCCATGATCTGAGTGATCAGTTATGATTAAGTAAATTTTCGCGTGAAATGGGTTCTCTGTCCATATTTAGAGCTGTGAGGTTTGCATTTTATATGCTTTGAAGATTTAAATAAACGTAGTTTACTACATCACTGACGTGCGGCCAGCCTTTCACTGCTGTTTCCTTATTGCCACAGGGCTAACGCCTTTGCATTTATTGTCCACCTTATTAATGCTGCAGGTGAGGGATACCCACAAGGGGTACGAACGATAACCATTCCTGTTCCAAAAGTGTAACACCGCCTGTGAATAGTCATTTAGGAGGCAGCAGGGAGCCCAGTTATGTCCTGGAGGATGAGCGTTAGAACTGTCAAGCTGTTGGTGGGACAGAGAGAGCCTGTCTGTATGTTTAGTCCAAAATGGCATGCACATGAACAGTACAAGACCCCAGGAAAGAGGCTGTGCAGGCTCTGTAGGTGCCCTTGGGCAGAGCAGTTAGAAAAAGGCACTGAATTTAAATGTGTCGTAGCAACTACTTTGGACCCCTTAAGTCGCAGCTGGCGCTCCAGAGATTTAACCAAATAGGTGACTTTGATCAGCAATCCAGGATCCTAGAAGGGATGAAGCTCCGACTTACTGCAATAGTGGTTTTAGACTCCTGCAGTGCCTATGAGCTGGACAGGCAGGATATAGGAGACATGCCCCAATATCCAGCAGTCTTTGCTCTGTCAGCATACTACCTCAGGAGTCTTCAGGAACAGGGTTCCCAGACAGGTGGATTACGGCTCTCTACCTGTACTGCACTCTTTGTTTAACTCATTACACTACACCAAGGATGCCTAGGTGAGTTTTCAAGCAGAATTCAGTGCCCAAAGACACACTTTTAATGCTAGACCTGCTTATTCCTAGTCGGGTCTGGGTACAGCTTCCAGGGCAAATCTTGATAAATGTAAAAGTAGGAATTGTCACACTGGGTTGTCCTTACCTTACAGCGCATGACGGTCAGGGTGCAATCTTGTGAAGGCAGCTGCATAACCTTATCTACACATTTGTCCTGTGTACCGTAATGTATGTGCCAATTGGGCAAAACTTCTATCAGTTTTTTCAGCATGCACAAACACTCCACAAAGCTCAGCCTTTCTTTAGCTGAACAGAAGTAGAATTTTGTACTAGTCAATTAAAGGTTTTTTAACAGTAGATATATGTAACCCAGACTTCAAAGGCTTTGTAAAAGAAGAAGAAAAAAACCCCCAAAAAAACACAGATTTATAAAAAATTAGGGGCCTAATCCACAGCCAGCCGGTGTAACTTAAATATTTGGATTTAAGTTACACCGCCGGAAAATTTCTACCCAAGTGCCCGATCCACAAAGCACTTACCTAGAAATTTTCGGCTGTGTAACTTAAATCCGGCCGGCGCAAGGCGTTCCTAAGTTAATGGGGCGAGTCCCATTTAAATTAGGCGCGCTCCCGCGCCGGCCATACTGTGCATGCTCACGACGTCATTTTCCCGACGTGCTTTGCACGGTTTTACATTGCGCCGGGTTTTGAGAATCACAACGGGCGTAAAAAAAAAAAATACGAGTTGCGGCGGGAAAATTTTTTTTTTGAAAAAAAATAAAAAAGACGGCGACGTGGGATAGAAGGGTCTACTTTTACAAGGCCTAAACAGTTTAGGCCTTGTAAAAGTAGCCCTAATATTGCGACGGCAAATACTTAAGGAGAAAAAAAACGAAGCGTAAAAGCTTTGTGGATCTCCGTAAGTGCTAATTTGCATACCCGAAGCGGCATTTCGACGAGAAATGCCCCCAGCGGCGGCTGCGGTACTGCATCCTAAGATCCGACAGTGTAAGTCCCTTACACATGTCGGATCTTCTGCCTATCTATTGGAAACTGATTCTGTGGATCAGTTCCAAAGATAGAAACAGGGATACGACGGTGTATCAGTAGATACGCCGTCGTATCCCTTTTGAGGATCAGGCCCTAGGTTACTATGGTTTACAGCATTTTATATATGTGTCTCCATGTATGGCTCATGAAATAAGGCCACTTTGTTTCTACTTTCCCAGAACACAGCTTATCCAGCTACATTTTTAAAGTAACTCTACTAAACGGAGAGGGGATTCGAAACAGAAGTGCGTCTCTCCTGTCCTCATTCTGGGGTATTACCATGAGATCATCATATAATCTACCACCTGAGCGTATTGGGCATTCAGATCCCTTCAGAAAGTCTAATAACTCATGGTGATGAACAAGCTTCATCCCCATTTCTATATATTTTTTTATCCATTACAATGCCATTATGGGGCATTTTGCATACAGTACCAATTATTCCCACAGAAGATAGACTTTGGAACACATCCCCCTGAACACAAATGTAGCCTTACAAATGGGTCCCTGATGTGTACATTAGAAAGTGACCATTTGAACTGTTGTAAAGGTTATGCTTTCTTACACTTCTGTAAAGTAGGGGGGGGGGGGCGGCACGCTATTGGTACTGGTGGGGTGGAGGCAACAAGTCTACCTTTTCATCAATGAGGCTATGTATTTTTGGTCTCCCAATTTGTGAGCCTCTCCCATCTCGGCTTCTGGGCTTTTTATGGCACCCTCCCTAGTTTCAAGACTTTAGCTCAATCCACATATTCTTTGGTTCTGACCTGGCTTTAGACTTCCTTCGCAATCCTAGCCATGGGAACAAAGGCCCAGATTCACGTAGGAGCGGAGTATCTTTGTGCGACCGTAGCGCATCTCATATGCGCTATGCCGACGTAACAGAGAGGCAAGACCAGTATTCACAAAGCAATTGCTCCGTAAGTTGCGGCGGCGTAGCGTAAACTGCCCGGCGTAAGCCCGCCCAATTCAAAGTAGGAAGGTAGTGGGGCGTGATCTATTATAATGAAGCGTGACCCCATGTAAATGAAGGGCCGAACGAACGGCGCGTGCGCACGAATGCTCAGAATCACGTTGCATATACTCCCTAAGATACGACGGCTCAATGCCTACGACGTGAACGTAACCTACGCCCAGCCCCATTCACGTACGACTTACGTAAACAACGTAAAATACGACGGCTGTTCCGACGTCCATACCCCAACATGACTTACACCTGCTATTTTGGTGGTTTATCTTCACGCCGGACGTATGCCTTACATAAACGGCGTAGATTACTGTGACGGGCGTAAGTACGTTCGTGAATCGGCGTATCTAGGTAATTTACATATTCGACGCTTAAATCAATGGAAGCGCCCCTTGCGGCCAGCGTAAATATGCGCCCAAGATACGATGGCGTAGGAGACTTACGTCGGTCGTATGAAGCCAAAATTCAGGCGTATCTTGTTTGCTGAATAAGGCGCATAGATACGACGGCGTAAGTTTTTCTGAATCCGGGCCAAAGTGTTCAACCATCTTGGGGTCTTTGAAAACCAAAGAACTTGATACACTGTCATCATGATGTGTTGTTTTCACAATTGGATGTTACCGACGACTGTATTTGATTAAACTTTATATACCCTTAGGCCCATGTACCTACACTTCTCTTCAACCACTTCCTGCCGGCCGTACGACTTTGTACGGCCGCAGTGTGGATCCCAATTGCCGGGAGGCTGTCTATATACGGCCTCCAGCCACTGGGGGGCGCGCGAGCGCCACCGGCGCGTGCGTGCCCGCCGCATCACTGAGATGCCGATGCGTGTGCCTGGCGGCCGCGATGTCCGCCGGGCACACGCGATCGGCGGTTACACAGACAAGGACGTGGATCTGTGTGTGTAAACACACAGATCCACGTCCTGTCAGGGAAAGAGGAGACCGATGCTGTGTCCCTTGTACATTGGGACACAGATCGGTCACCTCCCCCAGTCACCCCCCTCCCCCTACAGTTAGAACATTCACTAGGCTACACATTTAATCCCCTTCCTCGCCCCCTAGTGTTAACCCCTTCCCTGCCAGTCACATTTACACAGTAATTAGTGCATATTTATACCACTGATCGCTGGATAAATGTAAATGTGCCAAAAATGTGTAAAAAGTGTCCGACATAATGTCGCAGTCCCAATAATAAAAAATGCAGATCGCCGCCATTACTAGTAAAAAAAAAAAATAATAATAATTCTGTACCCTATTTTGTAGGCGCTATAACTTTTGCGCAACCAGACGCTTATTAAGATTATTTTACCAAAAATATGTAGACAAATACGTATCGGCCTAAACTGAGAAAAAAAAATGTATTTTTTTTTTTAATTGGGATATTTATTATAGCAACAAGTAAAAAATAGATTTTTTTTTCAAAATTGTTGCTATTTTTTTGTTTATAGTGCAAAAAATAAAAACCGCAGAGGTGATCAAATACCACCAAAAGAAAGCTCTATTTGTGGGGAAAAAAGGAGGCCAATTTTGTTGGGGAGCCACGTCGCATGACCGCGCAATTGTCAGTTAAAGCGACGCAGTGCCGGAAGCTGAAATTTCGCCTGTAATAAAAAAATAAATAAATAAAATATGACCATTTAGCCTGTAGTACAAAATGGAATTTTACTTCATATTGGCTGAGATTACGGATTTTGGTAGGTGACAAACTAGACAACATTGTCCTAAAATATTTCAGTTTCTTCTATTCGCTTTGCTATGGAGCGTCATCAATGTTTGAAGGAGTTTTCCTAATTTCATAACATTGCTCAGGAATACATATAGCCAGCATGAACTTTGTGATATCATTTAGGCAAGTGAATAAAAAGTGAGAAAAAAAATAATAAAAAAAGCTTTACATTTTTTTATATTTACTTACAACATTTTTGTAGAAAAAGTATAGCATCATATTGGCAAGGCGCACATAGCACCAGTGACCATGAACAAGCAGTAACTTCCTCAGGTGCTTGAAGTGAGACACTGCAAAGTCACTTGACATTACCGCCTGCAATACACAAACACAAATATCAATGAATAGAAAAATGCAATATCCTGCTCCACTGCATGATACAAGTAACCGAATGTACAGTCCCTACCCATTATATCATGCATTAAGCACAATAAAATAAGGCAGTATGTTAGCTTGGAGAAAAGGTTGGGTTTGGGGGGGTGGGGGGATGGAGGGTCAATGGAGTGCTTTGCTATCCTAAGCTATGGGGCTGTATGTTTCTATTGATGCACATGTGTGCATTGCTGCACAACCGCTGATTACTTTCACAGTGCAAGTGGCGCAGTCCCCCATCCACGTGAGGTTCCTGGGGTCTCCTGCTGTAACAGGGGTCCAGGATCACATCAATAGACTTCAATATGGCAGGAAGAGACTGAAGAACATCCAGTCTTTGATCTCCTTTGCCCGGAATGAAACTGGAAGCGATGAGGAATTAATCACTTACAGTTTTTGAGCCGTCAGCCTCTGGCCAATGCAGCCTGAGAAGCATATAAACAATCAGCTGCATGTGGGCAGGGGAGACATTTTTAGACCATTTTTTTTTTTTTAGACCCTCAATGTCTTACAAAGGATTACCCGTCACCTGCCCAATGCTATTACACAGGGCTTTGTTAACCCCTTGAGTAAAAAAAGTTAAATTTAAAAAATGTAATACAATTATAATAAAATGTATTAAATGCAAATTGCTCACTCATTGCTGCTCTCACTCAGACGTTCCTGGGGGACACCTCCCCTGTGTGGTGCAACCTTGGTTTACATACACATATATGTAAACCAAGGTTACACCACACAGGTGAGGTATCCCCAGGAACGTCGGAGTGACAGCAGCAATTCCAGAGCTCACAATTAACTCTAAACTGATGATGACCGAAAAGGATTTTAAAGCGTCGCCTATAGAGATTCTTGGATACCATTTTTATTTTTTTGCAATATCATAGGCACACACAATTTTAAGACTTGGCATATTTGGTATCCATTTACCCATCTTTTATATTTTACCAAAAAACTGGGTATTATATTGTGTTGTGTGCACTAAATTTCATATTTTTTTATTCATTTAAATATATTTTTTCCAGAAAACATTTTGTTGATAAACAGTTGCACAAATATCTTGCAACATAAAAAAAATTGCAACTGCTAGTTATTCTACAAGGCCTCTGCTTTCAGAAAGAATATAATGTTCTGGAGGTTTTACTGCCAAAAAAAATTATTTTTAAATCAAAAAAATTGCTCTAGTACTGAAGTGGTTAAAGTATAAGTTCACCTTTGGGAGCATGTTTCACATTATACCCACATTAAGGGTGTAAAGTGCAACATGCTTCAGAAGTCCCAACCCGATTCCCACCCTGTGATAGCAGGCAAATGTTCTTCTTCCAGTACTCGCTGTCACAATTTAAAAAGAACGCGACCACATGGGGTACTGCTCACATAATTGCGTCATTCATTCATTCACAGAGTCCTGTGAATGAAAGAACTACAACTACTGCCTGCAATTGTGACAGATGGCTTGTAGTTCTCAATGAAGTGAGGGGGTGCTGGTGAGCGCTTTCGTAGTTCATTGCTCTTCAGTAACTTTCTGTTAATATGGGAGGTATGAGCACACGGCTATACTGAGAGTCTGCAGGCTCCTGGCATTACACCCATGGTCATGGGTGCATTGCTTTTCGGGCTTCTGCAGGAACAAATAATAAATGCACTTTTTTCTGCAGAAATATGCGCATTTATTAAATTTTCTCCAAGAGGTGAACTTGGCCTTTAACCCCCCTGGCGGTATTACAGAGTCTGGCTCGGGGTAAGATTTCTGTACCAAAAGCAGTATCCCCGAGCCAGACTCAGGATCGCCTCGCAGCAGTCACAGACAAAGTTACTTACCTTGTCCCTGGATCCTGCGATGCATCCCCGCTGTGAGAGCGAGCGGCGTCCTCGCTCGATTCACACAGTGTCCCTGTGTGCCGCCGATCTCTGTTTCCTCCGACGTTACGACGCACGGGGGCGGAGATCGGCGCCAAATTCAAAAAAGTAAATAAACACCTTACATACAGTATACTGTAATCTTATAGATTACAGTACTGCATGTAAAAAATACACACCCCCCTTGTCCCTAGTGGTCTGCCCAGTGCCCTACATGTACTTTTATATAATAAAAAGTGTTATTTCTGCCTGCAAACTGTAGATTGTCCATAGCAACCAAAAGTGTCCCTTTATGTCAAAAGTGCTTTTGGAGCAGCTAGAAAACAGCGATAATACATTATAATCACTTGCAGAATTGAGCAATAGCGATTTGTGGCGAAATTCGTCATAAAAAAATAAAAAAATAATGACAGCGACAATTCTGCAACTGAGCAAATTTCAGTGATTTTGAGTTGATTACATTATTGAATAATTTTTATTATAATTGTATTATTTGTTATAATTATTTATTATATTATAATTTATAATTTTTTTTTTTTTTTTAAATTCATACCCGGGATGCCTACTAGACTCTTGTTTGGACAGAGTTATTCCCAAGGATTACAGGCCTACAATGTAAAACACCAAATTTCCTTGCAAAATAATGGTACTGCTTTCAGCACCTAAAATCTGAAATAATCATACCGCCAGGGAGGTTAAACATAGTTATTTCTCTTAACCTCTTCAATACAATTTGGGTCAATGTCCAGTTTGCATCCCTGCATTGTCATATGCAGATATGCTGATCCTATAAATCTTATGCACATGGGAACTACAACCAAAAAACACTCTACATGGGTGTTCGCGGCACCAACCTCACAGCAGTAAGGCCCCTTTCACACATAGTGATATATGGTGCTATTGTTTAGACAGATGTTAGCAGTGACATGTTCGCTGACATCCTATCAGCTAAAGTCAGACGGATGGAAACCCCATTTTCCATCCGTCTGGTGGATGAAAACGGACTCTATGGTCTGTTTTCATCCGATCCCCCATTGAGGAGAGCGGCACTGACAGGTCGGTCCCTGCACAGTGTAAAGAGACAGGCCTGTCATCTGCCTGCTCGGGGGGATCAACGGAGCGATCCCTGCAGAGCAAAGCGGAGCCCGTACACCGACATGTTCGTGTGAAAGAGCCCTTCTGCTAAAATTGCTGCATACTGACAGTAGGGAGTTCTATTTGTCATCGCTGGAAAAACACTCTTCCCGAGCATACATAAAATAGGCAGTTTGTTCATCGGGGTTCTAATTCTAAAGTCCTACAAGTCAATAGCCTGATTTTAGTTGGTGAAAGTTAAATAGTACCTGCATGCCTTCTTGGCCAGAAATGCCAATCCCAACGTCAGCTACTTGAATCATGCTCACATCATTGGCCCCATCACCTTGAAACAAAAATTAAAGTGGGGTAAAGAAAAAAAAAACAAAAAAACAAAAACAAACATACATTTAAAGGCAAACCAGTATAGGTATACTAACCGATAGCTAGAGTCATGACCTGCAAATTATTCCGGACCAGTTTAACCACTTGGCTCTTTTGCAGCGGAGTTGCCCTGCAGCAGATGACTGCTCTGCACAGCTTGGTGAGGTAGAGGAACCTTTTCTGTAGGGTTTCCTGCAGGGCAAATTCCAAGCTCTTTCCATCTATGATCAAGGCAAAGTGCTGCTCTTTCTTTAAAGGGTCACTTGAGTTAACATGGCTTTCGATCTCAGCAGTCATGTGGTTCATCAACACTTCACAAGTTCCCTGAAGTAGACCAGAAAGTGGAAGTGAGTGTATAGACATATACAGCACAATAAAGCACTCGCATGTCATGCCCAGTGCAGGTGGG
Organism: Rana temporaria; assembly: GCF_905171775.1. NCBI lineage: Eukaryota > Metazoa > Chordata > Amphibia > Anura > Ranidae > Rana > Rana temporaria. The sequence continues at coordinate 581,768,420 of NC_053489.1, forward strand.
GAAATGTACATTATTTTTGCTGAACCATACATAGGGTAGACATTGTGCACGGATACAGGGTGCTGTCAAATGTGAAGATTCCATAAAATAAAAAAAACAAAATCAGGGGTCAATGTGGCCCACAGAGCCCTCTAATTTGACCCGCGACCTCAAACCAAGGGAGCGCATGCCCATTGCTCTCGGTAAGCCCAGATTGCGATCAACAGGTTGCTGGTTGCTCATAATGCATGGAGAGTTGGCACCGGAGAAATCCGGAGGCACCTGAACAGATACTTTCTCTGTAGCATCAGCTCCTGTCCCAGGCCGAGTGATACCAAATGCACCTCACCAGAATTTTTTTAGCAGCCTGGAGAGCGAAGCCAGCAGAAGCTATAAGAGGGAAAAGGTTGGTGTATTAAACATCATGTACACTGCACTTTTGCAATGGGCATATTGGCACTTATAAAAAGGGTTATTGGGCTGCTTTCACACAGACGTGCTGTGGTTTACCCACACCTTGGGTGCAGCGCAGTGTGGGTTAGCTGCACTGAGCCATAGACTTCTATTATATCTTGCGGGTTTAGTGCACTTTCAGAAAGTGCACCACACCTGCAAGATGACTCAGTTCAGCTAAGCCATACTGCGCTGCACCCACGGTGTGGGTAAACCACAGCACATCTGTGTGAAAGCAGCCTCATAGGGAGCTCATGACAGTGGTGGCTTGTTTACATTTGAGGACTGGGTGGGTGGTAAAATCCTGTAGCTTATTGTGGCCTGCAAATGGTTACCAAATCACTTAAGTGGCCCTCGCTCTTTAAAAAGGTTAACAACAATAGGACCACTCAAATATGCTGCAAGTCTATAAACCCCTGGACAATCATTAGAAAAGAGGAAATATATAATAAAAAGCACTATTGTTAAAAAAAAATGTTCAGAAAAATGATTTTGAAGTTTGATTTTACCAATACATCTACACCAAGTCAATGATTAAGTTCTGCTTGGAGTGAAACATGTCAGAGGGAGGAGTCTAGGTGTGGGTATGCGATTTGTTAAACTATATGATAGAAGATTTTGGAGCATGACAATTATTTCTTCTTTAACATCAAGTCTACGTTGCTAAAAATCAACTTCATTGTAAACATGGTGTATCTAATTTCAATGAGGCTTAAATGCCATTTTGATTTTTAATGGACTTTGCCAGCTTTCCACTGCTTAGATTACCAATCTTTGTACTTTTCACCATTTTTACACTACTTGAAACTTTCGTTACAAACAGTTTAAAATGGAAAATAAAATACCTTTGGGTTGAACTCCAGGCATATAGCCAAATACACAAATGAAAAACATATTTGAGAGATGTCTTATCTGCAAAAGGATTTGTTTTTTTGTCCACCCAGTCCTGAGGTTTACATAGCCCTAAATCATAAATCAGTATTCTTCCAGTGGGATTCTAATTGGATGTCTATTTGTTTCAGGTCCATTTTAAAGGGGCTGTAAAGGAATTTCTTTCCCCCTAAATAGCTTCCTTTACCTTAGTGCAGTCCTCCTTCACTTACCTCGTCCTTCCATTTTGCTTTTAAATGTCCTTATTTCTTCTGAGAAATCCTCACTTCCTGTTCTTCTGTCTGTAACTCCACACAGTAATGCAAGGCTTTCTCCCTGGTGAAGAGAAAGCCTCCTGAGGGGGGAGCGGCGAGCAGGCAAGTCAGGACACTCTCTACGTTGCAGATCGAGAAAGGAGCTGTGTGTTAGTGGGCGTCCTGACACTTCTGCTCGCCCCTTCAAGAGGCGTTATCCACACCAGGAAGAAAGCCTGGCATTACGGTGTTGAGTTACAGACAGAAGAACAGGAAGTGAGGATATCTCAGAAAAAATAAGGACAATTAAAAGCAAAATCGAAGGGTGAGGTAAGTGAAGGAGGACTGCACTAAGGTAAAGGAAGCTATTTAGGGAAAAATAAGAAATTTCCTTTACAACCCTTTTAAGAGCTGCACAATGGCAGCCCCCATATACTTCTCAGCACACATTTCCTTTAAAATAGCTTCATACTCACATTGTCCAGTCTGCTCAGGGTCAGAATTTTGTCACTGTGTTCCAGCAGCTTGCAGGCATAGGCAACATTTACCGCCGTTTCTTCCTTGTCCCCGGTAAGCATCCAGATTTTAATATCAGCTTCTCTCAAGGACTCGATTGTATCTGGGACTCCTTCCTGCAGACGATCCTCTATTCCAGTGGCCCCTGAAAGATTTAGGGTTTTTGAAAGATATACATTTAAACCACAAAGAACACTAAATTCCAGGAGAAACAGGACTTGATTTATAAAGAATTCAAGGGGAACAAAACATTCCTGCTTTTGGTCAGGCAAGTCTGAATGGGTTTGAAAATGGGTTTTGTGTACTTGCTATAAAATCATTTTCTCCAAGTTCATCATGGCACAGCGAAGTTCTTTAATTCTTACTGCTTGGTTATAGCACCGCCTGAAGGTGGTGCTATAACGCAATGGTTACAGACCAAGAGCTTGAATGTGCCCTTCAATAAGCAAAAGAGAAACCTATATTTTAGATCCCACCTTTAGACCAAATTCCTAGCCAATTTAGTAAAAAAAACAAAAAAAAACAAACACACACAACACATGCATAACTTTCCTAGCCATTCACAAGCAGGGCCCACTTTTTCTCCTTTGCTGGGTGGTCCTCAAAGCTGAAGAGAACAGTGCTCATGTTCTGATGTCAGTGCCATTCTTTGACCCTTTTCACACGGAGGAGTTTTTAAAAATAGCGCTGCTATACCGCCTGAAAAACTCCTGCCCAGCAACCTCAATGTGAAAGCCGGAGGGCTTTCACACTGAGGCGATGCGCTGGCAGGAGAGAAAAAAATCTCCTGCAAGCAGCATCTTTGGAGCGGTATGTATACCGCTCCTTCCCATTTAAAACAATGGGAAACCACGGTATTAAGCCTTTATCGGCCGCTAGCGGGGGTTAATACCGCACCGCTAGCGGCCGAATCCTGCGGCAATTCCGACGGTATAGCGCCACTATTTTTAGCGGCACTATACCGCCACTATTTTTAGCGGGGCTATACCGCCACCGTGCCTCCCGCCCCAGTGTGAAAGGGGCCTTAGGAGCACTGTGCTGTTATGATTACGCAAGCCTAGAGAGTTTGTCTAACATCCTAGGCTCAGGACAAGGGATAATTAACAATGGCCATTATTCAACCCAAGAGGAACAATGCTGAAGGGTGCATCCAAGTGTCTGTGGGGACAGCGTTGAGTATTGCAGCAAAAGCGGTTTGCTCATTTTATTTTTTTTACCAGTGCCGATTTTAAAGGGTGTTCCATGTTAAATGAAGAACTGAAAAAGGATTCCCCATTCCTCCGATATTCCTCAGCCTAGGAATGGTGGTTGTTGGAAAGACTTCTTCATATCTTTACCTTGGTTACTAAAGGGTCTTGTGCCAGGAACAGCTCTATTTACATCCAGAATAATGGGCTCTGGAGGAATGCTTTGCTCTGCTGTGTTTCCTGAGAGAAAAATAAAATACTGCCCTTGCAGGGAAGAAAAGTCTGAATGCCTCCATGTAAAGAAACACAATGATTCTTCCATTTTGGCCATTCAGAGTATATTGATACTATCCCCCAATAACCCACCTTTGTAGTTCCCAAGTTTTACTCACTGATGCACTCTACCTAGGGCAGTTCACCGTGGGAATAAGCTCCAATGTCAGAGCTTACCTGGCTTAGCCTTCACCATCTCCATGTTCACCATCTCCATTTGGAAGTGTTCAGAACTGGTGACTGGCTACCCAAGAGTGGGCACTGTTCCAAGGTGAAAGTCACATGCTCTATCAGTGAGGGTCTCTGAAAGAGCAGGAAGGTGGCAAGGAAGTGTAGATCGATTAATATAACTTGCTGGGGGGGGGGGGGGATGCTGGGCGTCAATGTCTTCAATTTTCTTGGTGTAAACAGTAGCCATACGGCCTAGAAACCACCAGAGAGCACTGTACGAGACAAGATTCCTATCTTTTTGTGGGTACGGTACTGGCAAATACAGTATGCATTAAAATTAGATATGTGAGCCTTGTTTTTAAAGTGAAGTGAAGTGAGAAAAACAAAAAGGTTGCTGTGGCAGGCCTTTTTCTATTAATTAGTGCCAAGTTGACCCTTTGACTTCAGTACCTTCAGAATCACCAATCTGGATATCAGAATTTACACAAAATAATAAAGTGCTGAAGCAGAAGGATCAGCATGAGCTGGGGAAGTTGAAGTTTTATGTCAGAAGGAGTTTGGCAGTGCTGGTCATCAATGGCTTCAATTTTCTTAGTGTAAACAGTGGCCACCAGAGAGCACTGTCTGAGACAAGATTCCCATCTTATCTTCTTGTGGGTACGGTACGGGCAAATACAGTATGCGTTAAAATTAGAGGTGTGAGCCTGTTTTTAAAGCGTTAGCTGCCCAAGTGTCAAGTTGACCCTTTGACTTCAGTACCAATCTGGAAAGCAAAATTTACATAAAATCACATAAAGTACTGAAGCAGAAGGATCAGCATGAGCCGGGGAAGTAGCATGTCAGAAGGAGTTTGGCAGTGACCAAACTCATCGCTCATGACATGTTAGAATCTTGGTATGGTCTTCAAAGCAGATTACAACCCAAAATACAAAGAAGAAGTGGAGAGCCACCTGTCTAAAACATTAGAACTAGGGTTGTCCCGATACCACTTTTTTAGGACCGAGTACAAGTACCGATACTTTTTTTCATGTACTCGCCGAAACCGAATACCGATACTTTTTTTAAATGTCATGTGACAGTTTTCAAACAATACAGACTAAGGATATTTTCTTTAGAATTATGAAGAACTCTAACTCAAGACATTATAAAAGAATAAAAATGAATAAAAATGTTTTATTTGCTTGTCACGCAGTAGTAAAAAACTCAAAGAATTTTCATAGAAATAAATAAATACAAAAAAAGTATTCGGCCAGGCATCGGGAGCATTTGCGCGAGTACAAGTACTCCCGCAAATACTCGGTATCGGTCCCGATACTAGTATTGGTATCGGGACAACCCTAATTAGAACCCTTGTATACACTTTCTCCTAGGCAATCCAAGGCCGGCCATAGATGGAGAAGGTTGCTTCCTCTGATTGGCTGAGACAGAAAAGCAGGCAAAGGACATATTGATCTCCTCCTCAGCAAATCAAATAAGGCTTTGTATTCATTCATAAAAATCCAGAGCTTCTTGTGAATGGCTGAGAAGCGCTCAAGCCCAACTTGATTTTGTTCCAGAAATGGAATGGGAAGTTCTCGTATTGATGCCGGAACACAGTAGTGCATACAGCAAACTTGGCCTGCCCATACATGGTTTTGAATCTCAGCAGGTTCCTGCTGAACATGTGGAGCTTCGAACCGCCTATGGCCGGCTTAAGGGAATATATGTGAGGTTTTTATCATCAGCAATAAATTAAGCACACAGAGATAGTGAAAAAACACTTAGAGTTAAAACCACTCACTCCAGTAAACTGCTTGTCTGCATATCTGTAGGTACAATCTGAAAAGTGTCATGTTACCTTTTAAGTGAAAGAACTAGAGTTTCTATAAAAACCGTGTCCTTTTAGTAACCTCACCAGCCTGTTACGCCTTTACAAATATCTGATCTGGATATTCAGCGACCCGTGCAGGTTATACAAGATGTAGCAAGAACAGACTTACCAAGTAGAGTAAGATTGGTTTCCAGTCTGAGCGCAGACTCGTACAGCAACTCTTCTCGATTGTCAATACTGGTCTCTGCTAGAAAGTGAGACTGTAACCATTCTGCATACTCTCCCTCATTCATCACCTGCACAAAACAGGCCAAAGGTAGATTTACAAACACATTTTAAAAAACTACAGGTTCACGTTTTATAAAATACACCAATTTAGGGCCTGGATAGTGTTACAATATGTTCCTGAAATTAAAGTGGAGGTTCACCCAAAAAAATCTATTTTTAACATTAGATTGGGCCTAATTACGGGAAGCAGAATCGGGTGTTTTGTTTAAAATCAATGCAGTACTTACCGTTTTAGAGATAGATGTTCTCCGTGGCTTCCGGGTATGGGCTGCAGGACTGGGCGTTCCTATTTGATTGACAGCCTTCCGACCGTCGCATACAGCGCGTCACCAGTTTACGAAAGTAGCCGAACGTCGGTGCGCAGGCACCGTATAGAGCCGCACCGACGTTCGGCAACTCGTGACGCACTGTATGCGACCGTCAGAAGGCTGTCAATCAAATAGGAACGTCCAGTCCCGAAGACCATACCCGGAAGCGGCGGAGAACATCTCTCTCTAAAACGGTAAGTGCTGCATTGATTTTAAACAAAACACCCGATTGTGCTTCCCGTAATTAGGCCCAATCTAATGTTAAAATTTTTTTTTCGGGTGAACTCCCGCTTTAAAGCTGAACTCCAGGCACTAACAGTTTATTATTGAAATATATTCTTCTACAGTCAAAAAAAATCCAATTTGCATGCCCCAAATGCTTTTGTAAACCCAGACATTCCCTTGTAAAAGTAGCTTTTCTGAAACTTAATAGGGATGGAGGCATGTATGGTTTAAAGAGCCTTCACTTCCTTGTATCTGACTCCTAGTGGTCAAGTTACCATATACCACATAGAACACAGTTAATATTGATGGACACCTTGCTGCCGTTATTGTCTCTGCTATTTCAAGCCGATTTGTTTGTGTGTTCTGCAGCCGGTGATCTGCCGTGCTGGTTCCAGCTATCTTGGAAGTTTCAAGGCAAGCGCAATCTGATGTGCTGAGACGGTTCCAGCCAACGGGGAAGTTCCTTGGAAGTCTGCGCAGGCGCAAACTTGCTGACGGAAATCTCCGAACCTCAGCCGGCATCCAGGGCGACGTGGATTTCGCTCGGACGGCTCGCTCGGCCTCCTGGCTCTTTTTTTTAACATCCTCCAATCCACGGGGATGTTAAAGAATGAGCCTGGATGCCGGGCGAGGTTCGGAGATTTCCGTCGAGAAGTTTGCGCCTGCGCAGACTTCCAAGGAACTTCCCCGTTAGGGGAACATAGAGGACAAGTCACCGGCAGGTTGGCCAGTGTTTGTTTGTCCGGGAGTTGTGATGCACGCTCTGTGCCCTCCCTCTCCCCTCCTTCCCAGACACTATGGGGGTGGGGGATTGGGCAGGCGCTTTCACCGCGCATCGGCGCCACGCCTCCCGCGCTATGTGTATGAGGTCTGTGGGTGTCCCCTCACGCAGGTGATATTTCAGCCGGGATGACACAAGGGAAGTAGGTCCGGCGGCTGCCATGCTGTCTCTCCTTCACCGTCATGCCAGTGTGATGCTGGATGAGACCCTGGCTACTGGGCTCACCCTGCAGTTCCCCTTCTGTGACTTTTTTAAGCAGTTCCACTCTGCACTTCAGTTTTGGCTCCTACTCCATCAGCACCCACTTGGGTAAACACATAGCAAGCTCTCAATGTATTCCCAGTTTCTCTTTATCTACAACAAGCATAATTACCATTTCCTTAATCTAGCTTTCATCCTTTTCTCCCGATTTCAGGAATCTTATCTTCTCCTCCCTATTCTCGCTATATGGACACCTCATTACTTTCTCATTCTGTTCACCTTGGTGACATGTTCCACAATACTTTTTATACTGTGGTGATGGGTTTACGCTATATTACATTTCTTTCTATTTATACCATTATGGTAACAAACCACTTACTTTATTGTATACAATATAGAAACCCCATCTACCGTTATATCAAGATTCTTTCATACGAACACACTGTTTTTGGGCGACTGCGTGTGCGCTGCTGGTTCCTGCTTTGGCCGACCCCCGGCAGGTGGTATCGCATGGTCTCAGCATCAGTTTTTATGCAAGTATCTTCTGTTATGGCCTTCTGTTTATCATTATTCCAACCTCCCCCCCTTCCCAGTTGGTAGTTACCGTACATCAAACTATAACGGTGATCTTTATCCTCCTTTTAGTATATCGATGCACTTTCTCCTAATGAGTGGATAGAGGTCCATGAAACGTTGTTGAGCTTATTTGGATGCATCCATTTCATAATTATGATTCTAAATGGTTTTATTGCTTTACCAACCCTGATATAATGTTATATCTACTCCATTTTGGGGATTGTGATGTACAATATTTATTCTCTGTGTTATGTTGGTTACAATTCACAATATGTATGCTGTTATTTTGTATTTTATATGCCATTTTATGTGCCATTATGCATTTATATGGGTTGATCCGTGCCCTATTTTTGGTCCAATAATAAATACAATTATTTACATATACATATGGATTTGTCTGGCTCTACCCCACGCAGCTCATTCAAAGTCCCACCCTCCCCCTTCTTTTTTTGCATAGCAATTAGGGATGGAGGTGCAAACCCTCCCTTGCATCTCATTTAAAGTCCCAAATATTCCCTTTTTTTCTGAAGTCACCCTGCACAGAAAGTGAGAACACGGATCTGGAAGAAATGCTCAAAGCACACTAAGAATACACATGCCTTTTGTGTTTGGACACAGTACTTGTAGAGGCCTGTTTATTTGGTGATATTGTTAACCACTTGCCGACCAGTGCACGACTATATACGTCGGCACAATGGCACGGCTGGGCAGACGAACGTCCCTTTTAAAGAAGTGGCATTGTGGGCTCGCGCCGCAAGTCCGACCGTGGGTCCTGCGGACTTTATGTCCGCGGGGATACCTGCGATCGTTTCAAGGAGAGAAAGAAAAGGGAAATGCCAATGTAAACAAGCATTTCCCCAGTTTTCCTAATGACAGGACACTGATCACAGCTCCCTGTAATCGGAAGCTGTGATCAGTGTCGTGTCACACACAGCCCATCCCGCCCTACAGAAGCACTCCCTAGGACACACTTAACCCCTTCAGCGCCCCCTACTTTTTAACCCCTTCACTGCCAGTGTCATTTTTACAGTAATCAATGCAATTTTGTAGCACTGATCGCTGTATCAAAGACAATGGTCCCAAAATGGCGTCAAAAGTGTCCGATGTGTCCACCATAATGTCACAGTCCCGATACTGATTGCCGCCACTACTACTATGTTAGGAAAGACTACACTAAAATTATAGTGTGTGGAACAGAGACTTTGCCAAAAACTGCTTTAAGGAAAAGGACTTTGGGTTTGTTTTACTTTGATTATGGGCATAAAAAAAAAACTTTCTGAATGAATACAAGGCCAAGACAGAGAAGCAGGCAGATGACATCACAATCTCCACTTCAACCAATCAACGGAAGCTTTGTATTCATTCATAAAAATAAAAAGCTTTCTGTGAATGGCTGAGCAACAGTCAAGCCCAACTTGGTTTTGTTCCAGAAATGGGGCAGGAAGCTCTTGTATTGGTGCCAGAACGCAGTACTGTATATTGTATGTAGCAAAGGATGACAGCAGCCACATTTCTTAGTAATGGAACCAGTTCCAAGCTGGCCCAGTTATAAGCCTCCTTGGGAGGGTGATCAGCTTGATGTCAATATTGCCAACTATTCATTGTTCATTTAAACTTGCTTGTTACTTATCCTCTTACAACGCTACACAATCATTGTGTTTGTCTGCTTCTTCTCACAATACAAATCTGAGTCGGTCAGGTTTTTTTAAACCAATCCACGCTTTGTTTGGCCATAGATGGAGCGGAGCTTGGTCGGTTCAGCAGGGAGCAGGCGAGATTTGATCCATATATGGGCAGGCTGGTTGTACTGAAGTTGTGCTCTGTACTGAAGTTGATCGATCAACTTCAGTACAGAGCACAATAGCGCTGCAGGAGGGTTCGTAAGTGACTGTGGTAATGAGGGAATCGGAAGGCTAATTTACAAAAAAATCTTCATGAAATAAAACTGAGCAAAGAATCATTATTGCAATGCGAGAACCAGCGCAATTGCAGTGAGTGTTCCGCATATCCCTAGCAGGCAGTTCACACCACCCTCTGCGATCTTCTGCGGGTGTCAATACAAAGTCAATGACACCTCCAGATCGGTTTGCAGATCACAGTGCGAACTGTGAATTCAGACAGGAATTGAATCACATGGGTGTTCATACAATTCCAGTGCAGGAAAAAAAAGCATTTTCGTGCAAATGCAATGCGAGTTGAGCCATACAAATTGTATGGCTGAATGCACACTGCACAGACATCACATTGCTGTGCAAATCTCATGCGATGTCGGTGTTCGCAACAGTGTGAACCTATGCTGAATATCTAATCATGTCAAAAATACTTCTTTATTTACTTATTCTGCTCAAGATTGGGAACTGAATGTGAACACAGCTACAATTTCTTGAGTGAATATACTCAACACCTTTAGTAAATCATCCTGGAGAGCCATTGTAGTACAAATCCCTACATTTATTACCACACAAATATGGAAAAAAACAGCATGTGAAATGGATGGAGCAGGATTTCATCGAACAGATGAGGCATCATCAAAAGGGATATATTCTTCTGACTGTAAGTTATGTCCATTGTGCTGATTTTTGTGCGTTTTTTACTTTTTTTTGGCTGCACCTACTAAAAGATAAGTTCACCTTTACAGAAAAATCTTTGAGGCCCCGTACACACGACCGAGTTTCTCAGCAGAATTCAGCCAGAAACTCAATCGGAGCCGTATTCTGCCGAGAAACCCGGTGGTGTGTACACTTTTGGCCGAGGAAGCCGACGAGGATCTCGTCGGGCCAAATAGAGAACATGTTCTCTATTTCCTCGACGGCTTCACAAGGAACTCGACGAGCAAAACTATGTGTTTTGCCCGTCGAGTTCCTCGGACGTGTGTACGGGGCCTAAGGTGAACATACACAGGACCCCATCCAGTCCCGCTGACCTGCATGGCGACGATCGCCTGTTCTGGTCCGGTATAGCTACCTTATGGCTCTAGGGCTTAGAATTTCCGGAGCTTAACCTCCTAAAACTACCACGTCAGGTGGGATGTTTAGGAGCATTCTAATTGGGCAGCGCCGACCAATCAGAACCCACATAGCACGTTCTCTCAGCGGGGAAGAAAGAAAGCGGAGGGGATTTCTAAGCGCCAGAGCCATGAGGCGGTTATACCGGGCCTCAGAGCGGATGATCGCCGCCATGCAGGTCAGCAGGACAGGAGGTGGCGAGATGAGGGTCCTGTGTAAGTTCACATTACAGATTTTTCTGTAAAGGTGAACTTGCACTTTAAGCTCCAAGTTAAACACAATATAAAATAACTAAAAATAGGTGATCAATGAAAACACATTATACTTTCCCTTTAAAGCTCAGCACTGTCTTTTAAATCGAAAAGCCATTGTGTGCAAGCTAAAGCCTCAGACACACAATCAGGTTTTCCGAGTGGAAGTGTGATGGCAGGCTGTTGTCAGAAAATCCGATTGTTTGTATGCTCCATCGGACAATTATTGTCGGATTTTCCCAACAACAAATGTGGGATAGCATGCTTTAAAATTTTCCGACAACAAATGTGTGATGTCGGATTTTCCGATCGGATGTACACCAGTACGTCGGACAAAAATCCAAACTACAAACACGCATGCTCACCATAAAACAACAATAGCAGAAATGTCCCAAAGGGTGGCACTAAAGAGCTGAAAAGCCATGTACTTTCGTATTTGATAGCCAACAATTATCGTTAGTATGCAATACAAGTTCACGGCCAACGCCCTTCAGACAAAAGTCAGAGGCTTGGTCCACGGAAAATCTGATCATGTGTACGAAGCTTAAGAACATTTTATGTACCTGGAGACATTCGTGAATAGTTTAAAGGATCTGTGCACAAATGTAGATCCTAAACCAACTGGAAAGGCTAGACAATATACAAGAATAAATGCAAGATATACAGGAACACTCAGGATTGAGCACAGCCTGCTGGGAAAGACTCGGCAACATGGTGACCACAATCGGCATCAGTTAATTCTCTCATAATTTGTGAAATGTTATTTCTGCTGTTGTGTCCACCAATCTAACAATGCAGGAATATAGGAAGAGTCGACCCACCTGCAACACAGTGTCAGTACGAGAGATTTCCTTATAATTTGCATGAAGTATTATACTCTAATGATTTATGGTATGCAGGTAACCGGTACATTTTACAAGTAGAGAGAACATTATTTCAAACTCCTTGTTGGGCTTCGGTAACCGGGAGACTTCCAGGTCAGATAATGCTATGTGCACATGATTTATATACAAACAGGCTGCCAACTACGATAATCTGATTCACAAAACAAATTGCAGAAATGTGAAAAAATGAAAAAATCATCAAAGCTCATCTTTACCTTTTGAGCAATACATAAAGTGCGGAGTCCGCTCCTGGCATATCTATCTAAATGCCTTTGTGTTAACATTCGGATGTCCGTTTGCAAGACGTCTGTTTTGTTATCTAAAAGCACAATATATGCAACACAAAAGATTAATAAAATAAACTTGATATGGACTTTGGCATACTCTACAATAAAGACATTCAGTCGCTATGCCTCATTTTAAGTTTCACATGGATGTTGGTTGAAGAAAAAAAAAAAAAATACAGCATTGTTCGACGATGGTAAAATTATTGAGCGAGGCATGAGAAATCGTGCCATTGAGAACCACAGTACTTTATAGTTGCAATACCAGGTTTTACCAGCAGGTTGTCCAGTTTTACAGCTGCAAATTCAGGTAAAAAAAACAGAGGAAGGTGAGCAAATCAAACCGAAAGGAATTCTATGGCACACAGAACACCACTTCTAAGACCCCTTTCACACTAAGGAGTTTTTCAGGCGGTACAGCGCTAAAAATAGCGCTGCTATACCGTCTGAAAAACTCCTTTACTGCCTACTCAATGTGAAAGCCCAAGGGCTTTCACACTGAGGCGATGCGCTGGCGGGAGAGAAAAAAATCTCCTGTCAGCAGCATCTTTGGAGCGGTGAGAGGAGCGGCATTTATACCGCTACTTCACCGCTCCTTTTCATTTAAAACAATGAGAAACCGCGGCAATACAGCCGGTATTAACCCTTTATCGGCCGCTAGCGGGGGTTAATACTGCACCGCTAGCGGCCGATTCCCGCGGCAATCCCGGCGGTATTGAGCTATTTTTACCGGCGCTATACCGCCACCGCGGCTCCCGCTCCAATGTTAAAGGGGCCTAACATGTAGGATTCTGGTCAGTTTCTATAGCGCACGGAACAACAACACTTCTGAAGCCCTGTACACATAGGCCAGAATCTCGTCAGGAAAAAAACCCTTTTTTTTCCCCGACGAGATTCTTGGCAAGAATCTCTTGCCGGCCGAGTGTACAGACACTCCTTTCAAAAGAAGCACGGTTCTTTTGAAAGGCAAGTACGCTGTGACGTCATCGCATACGACGAGCATGCGCTCGTCACATTCGATGCCGCCGTCATCTTGCTGCACCCTACCTGTGCCTAGGAAGCTACCGCGCATGCGTCAAAGTCATTTCAAGCATACGCGGGTTTCCACAGCGACAGGTAAGTATACACACTCTTGGGTTTCCTCGACAGGAAAACACAGCCGAGAATCACTACGAGAAAATAGAGAGCCGGTTCTCTATTTTTCTCGTTGAGATTTTAGGCAGTTTTCTTGACGAGAAACCTGAAAGCCTCGTACACACGCACGGTTTACTCAGCAAGAAAGCTCTGCCAGCAGTTTTCTTGCTGGTTCTTGCCGAGTAAACCGAGTGCGTGTACGAAGCTTTAAATGTAGGGTTCTGGTCAGTGACGGCAAACAACCACCCCCCCCCCCCAGGTGGCCGCACTACCTCCCTAGCGAATATTCATTCACTATTGTCACACAACTAGGTGGGCTTGTGCGCCCCTAATGGATGGGCCACCACTGGTTCTGGTGGGCATGACTAGTACAGGAAGTGAATTTACAGCAAGTTAAATATGGACCTACTAAAATTAGCAGTGCAGTTGTCAATGTTAAAGATACAGGAGGCTTCAACCAGCACCCTTGACATCACTAAGAGACCACACAATATTCAGTCTACGATGTGATACTACAAAAGACTAAATCGGAGACTTACTACAGTAATACAATATTATATATATATGGTGACGTCATCCCTGCTCGTCCATCGGCAAACACGGCTCACAGCGCCAGCAGAGGAATTCCCCTGCCCACCGCCGAAAATCACTGATTCCACCAGCGGCAGAAGGACAGATCCCCTGCATCCCAGAGCGCTGTACCCGGGACAAAAGGGAAAAGACACCGCCAGATGATACCTACCTACCCTCCTGAAAATTGACTCCACACGTTCTCGATTGACCACCAAAATGTGAGTGGCTTCTTTTTTTCTTGTGGTTTTTTTTTTTTTTTTTTTTTTAATTTTAATTTTAAATTCATTTTTTAAACTGTTTTAAGTACTGCACCCAGAGGCGCCTCTCTCCTTGTTGACTTACTACAGTAAATGGTCGAGACTGCAGAGATGCCAACAATGTCTGTCAGAAACTGTGAACATCCTACAAGTGTGGTTGGAAACTGAACACTTATTGCAGAAGAGAGTCTGAGACTGGGGACATGTTACTGCTGAAGTCACTGCCATTACAGTCTCTCTACAAATCAAAGCTCCAACTCACACAAACTGACTGCTGTGGTCCCAAAAGCCACACAAAGTATCAAAGGGCCAAAAGTTGAGCACCAATGATTTGGAGCCATCAGGTGCCATTAATAAAATAACCACAACACAGGGGGTCTTATCCTAGTGTCTCTAAACCCACATCATAAAAAACTATCAAAATGCATTACACGCTGTTCATACTCAGTCACTGAGATTTGTTTTTTCTGTATTCTGCAAAAAAACCTGGTTGATCTTTCTGCTCCATTTCCACCTTCTGTCCAAGTCCCCAATACGGTTGGGGATTTTGCAGAGCAGTGTTGGCAGCTCTGCACATGCTCAGTGAGTTTCTATGCTGAGCATTTCCTCCCTATCATATCGGAGCAGCCCATGTGACTATAGAGCAGTGATGGCGAACCTTGGCACCCCAGATGTTTTGGAACTACATTTCCTATGATGCTCATGCACGTTGTGGTGTAGTTGAGCATCATGGGAAATGTAGTTCCAAAACATCTGGGGTGCCAAGGTTCGCCATCACCGCTATGGAGGCACACACGTAATAAATGACAGCCCACTCCCTCCCTCCTCTTCATCCATGCCCACTAACCAGCTAAATACAATGGGGTGAGATATTACATGTAGATTAATGGATATGTTATTCTAAGATTTAATTTGATTTGATAGATTTGTATGACAGTTTAAAATAGTTTATGAATATTATTTATTTTTACTCTATTCCATAAGCTCCTCCTGCTTATGTTTCCCTGCAGACAGGATGGGAAAGAGCTGGGTCACGTGACATCTGTATATCATAATAATAATAATATCAGCTGTATATCAATAAGGACAGTGCCATTAACCACATACAGAAATAGAAGGGACAATGTAAATTAAACAGTGTTTTTAGTATAACTTTAATACACAATAAAAATTAGGGCAAAATGGTAATGGGGTTTGGCTTTTCCGTGAGCCAGGCAATATAAAAAGTATGCTAAAGAAAACAAAAATTGACAGTGATGGTCAAAAACCTTTTCCATACTCTGATAATAACTGTAGTATCTGGGTAGCTGTAGCCACCTGATGCTAACCAATGATAGAATATTTACGTCCTGCGATGACTGGGTCATTGACACGGTTTATTTATTGTTGCAGCCGATAGGACAGCTATTGATCCCAGCTGTCACCAATAAATAATGATATACTCTACAAAATGAAAGTCTACATGTTCATCTGTAAATCTACAGCCATTGAATATTGGCACATAAGAATGGTTGTCAAATGTACAATTTATATATTCTAAGATTGGAACATGTAAACAGGCAATCCAATTGAAGATGTCGGGATAAAGAAAGTATTATGTTCCAGAATTCTTTCATTCTTGGGTATACATCATTTTTACTGGGAGTAATCCTTGTAAGAGACAGAAAAAGCCAAAAAAAACACTAAATGGATAGCACACATACAACGAAACCTACTTGGCTTTTGTTTAGTATAGCTTGGGCATAGGTTAACACAAATCTGAATCGGAGGCGAAAAAAAAAAAAAAAAGTAGTAATGTTTCCAAAGTATAGATTTTGATAGCCGTCACCATAGCAAGTACTTCAAATTATTATTATACAGGATTTATATAGCGCAAACAGATTGTGCAGCGCTTCACAAATGGTAGATTTCCCTTCACCTCCAGTAGCAACTGCAACATTTAGTATTTTCCTACAGTTTCATTCTTTTTACAGTGAGTATAGAAAAAATAAAAAGGAGAATTTTCAGAATGGGGACACAATAAAAAGGAGGTACTAACCCCTCAACTACTATCTTTTTTTTGCACGGGAATGGGACCTTTCAGGCATAATATACATCCAAAAACACAATTAATGTACTACATTTATTAGAATATCCAAATGAAGCACAACATGTTAAAACAGCAATGTGATAAAGTAAAACATTGTATCAGGAATGATTGATTTCTTGTGGACTGACGCATTTCATGAATTTGATCCACTTCTTCAGGAGCCATCAAAAACATTTATTCACATAACCTAAATAAAAACAAAACAATCAAAAAAGATTCCCATCCCCAACATTACCGGGATGATTTTGAATAATTTTTATGGTTTTTGTTTAAATTATTATGTGACTAAGTACTTTTAACGGCTCCTGAAAAAGTGGATCAAGTCCATGAAACGCGTCGACCAAAGAATCAATAATTTCTGATACAATGTTTTGCTTTATCACATTGATTTTTTAACATTTGTACTACATTTAGATATTCTATGATATTTTGTGGATTAATGTGAGAAATCCATTTAACGAAAAATAATATCAAATAAATGGCGTTTTTAGATATATTTTGTGCCTCAAAAGTCCTACTCCAGTGCATTTTTCTTTTGTTTGATAGTAGAGGGATCTGCCACTAATCTTCTTAACCACTTCATTACTTAACCATTTTGGCTGGAAATCTAATCTAATACAGCTAGCTAAACTGTGAAAATGATGGGCTCTGCCAACTGCTTTATCATATACTGTAACTGTATACATTTTTTTCTGTTCTTAATATGTACAAACTACAAATCTTAGACATTAGATATGGGAGCGGACACTGCTGACTTGTTTTTCTAGGTAAAACACTGAGGAAAGAATTATTGGACCCTTTTCACACTGGGGTGTTTTGCAGGCACTAGAACGCTAAAAATAGCGCCTACAAATCGCCCTGAAACAGCCGCTGCCGTCACTCCACTGTGAAAGCCCTCGGGGCTTTCACACTGGAGCGGTGCGCTAGCAGGATGGTAAAAAAAAAAGTTCTGCTAGCCGCATCTTTGGAGCGGTGAAGGAGCGGGGTGTTTACCACTCCTCCTGCCCATTGAAATCAATGGGCACTGAGGCTATACCGTCGGCAAAGCTCCTCTGCAGAGGCGCTTCGAGGTGGGTTTAACCCTTTCTCGCCCGCTAGCGGGGAGGGGGTAAAAGCGCCCCGCTAGCAGCCGAATAGCGCCATGAAAATTACGGTAAAGTGCCGCAAAAAAAAAGCAGTGCTGTAACGCTGACGCACCCACCGCCCCAGTGTGAAAGGGGCCTAAGGATGTCCCAACTGCCCCTACCAAATTCAGATCCAAAATTAGCAACACAGCAGATCCAAAATTAATACAGTTGACCATTACTTATGATGTATTCTGATGTCATATATTGGTTGTCCCCATCTTAATGAATAATCAAATTGTACTATAAAAACATAAAAGGGTGCAGAGCTTACCATCAGATGTAGGGAATAGGAGATCCATTATAACAGAATCTGCTCCTTTAGTGTACACCACAACCTTATTTGCCAGTGGATGGCGAACTACAATAGACATCCTTTTTCTGACAGAATCAAATGGTAGAATGTGCAGCAGCTGAAATGTCAAGGACCCAATAGTGCCCAGTTCTACAGTGACTTGATCAGGTGTCCGGGACATAAGAATGCATTTATAAGCTCTGGCAGCATGCACCAGTGCAGCTTCATCAGGAGACTCGGCCTCATAGTCCACCTCACATGTGCCAGGCTTATCTTGGTCAGCAACAGGATCTGTAGGGTCAGATTTCTCCAAGCCTTCCGGCAAGGTCTCCCTGGTAGAGTCTAAGCTGGCCTCCAAGGTTTTGTCCACCTCAACAGGAGAAGTCAACTTCATTTTGCTGAAAAAGGGCAGTTTATACACAAAGTTATTGGAGGATTCTGAAGAAGAATCTTTGGCACCCAGAAGTGTGGCTGCGCTTATCTTGCGGACAGAGAACCTCTGAAACATCTGCTTGATTTCCTCCAGGGATTTCATTGGGCTTCGTAATAGTGATGTCATTCTTCCCTGCTTGCAAGACATAAAGACAACAACAATTACACGCCAACGTAACTGCAACAAAGGGTAAGACAGTTAAAGAGCATGTGTTACTTAAAGAAGGATTCCAGGTATGGATATTTTATACATAGTTACATTGGTCAAGCTTGGACCAATGGCACTATGTACATACACCTTACCTGACGGATGCCCCCGGGAGCTGAAAATCACTGAGGTAGACACTGCTACTCCAGTGATCTCCACTTGCTTCCAGGCCCTGTGCTGAGCGGCTGGCTTGCTTCATTCTAAAAACCAAGAGGTCAACCACTCAGCAGAGGCATCATTCAGAGAATGCTTTGTATTTTCTAAATGAATGCAAAGCATTCCCTGATTGGACGAGGTGGAAAAGTGGAGCAATGACATCACTATGTATTAGATATCCATACCTTGCCTTTAAACCTTTAAAGTACATAAAAGTCAAGGCTATAGTATATACTCATTGTAAACAACAACGAGTCACATGACACTGGGGAGCAGGCCCGGACTGGGACAAAAAATAGGCCCGGGCATTTTAGACTGAGCAGCCCGGGTGGGGGGGGGGGGGCGGTGCAGCTGCACTTTGCGGCGGTTAATCATGAGATGTGGGGTTCCAGCACCCTGCACCTCTGGACCCTTTATATTACACAACACCCTGGACCCCTTTACATTACACAGCACCCTGCACCTCTGGACCCTTTACATTACACAACACCCTGCACCTCTGGACCCTTTACATTACACAACACCCTGGACCTCTGGACCCCTTTACATTACATTGCACCCTGCACCTCTGGACCCTTTACATTACATAGCACCCTGCAGCTCTGGACCCTTTTACATTACACAGCACCCTGCACCTCTGGGCCCCTTTACATTACATAGCCCACAGTTTGTTACACAGACACCCCCCTAACAGTTCTGGACCCCCTGCATGTTACACATACCTCCCTACAATGCAGACCCCCTCCCTACAGTGCAGACCCCCCTACAGTACAGACCCCCTCCCTACAGTACAGACCCCCCCTACAATACAGACCCCCCCTACATTTCAGACTCCTCTTACAATACAAAACCCCCCCTACATTTCAGACCACCCCTACAATACAGACCCCCCCCCCCCCCACAATACAGAAACCCCCCTACAATACAGACCCTCCCTTCAGACCCATAATGTACCTCATATCCGTGCGCGACTGCATGTCGGGTTCCCTCCCTCTGTGTAGACATAAAGGAGGCGACTTCACTCTGCGGCTCCGACTCGCAGCTGAGAGTGCACTGGGGGGCAGTGGTGTATTTAGGTTTTGTGCTGCCCTAGGCCTGACTAAACATGTGCACCCCCTAATTTAAATATGACCTACCCCTTTCTGTCAATGCCACGCCCCTTCATGTTTAAAACCTGCCCTATCACCTGCAAATCACACCTCTTCCTCTTAAGGATCCACCTTGATGGCACAATATAAGTACGTAAAATGAAATAAATGAATAACTAGTACAGTGATAGGGCATATTTTTACCACTGATCACTGTATTACTGTCACTGGTCCCAAAAAAAGTTACAGTGTCTGATTTATCCACCACAATGGCCCAGTCCCACCATGTACATGAAAGAGTAAAGCCCAGGTATCCATAGTGTAAATTCATATAGTAGGAAGCGCTTGTAGCTTGGGAACAAGCAGTTTTATATGTGAGTAGCAGCTACTTGTAATGGGAGCAAGTGCTTTGTGAATACTGTTCTTGCCTCTCAATGTTACATCGGCGTAGCGCATATGACATGCGCTACGCCCGCACAAATATACGCCGCTCTACGTGAGTCCGGGCCATGGTGTTTTTATCATCAAAGAGATAGGTGACAGGCAGGGACAGAAGCTATCAGACCCAGTAGCAGCTGGTGCTCAAAATTTTTAGAGGGGCGCAAACAAACTGAAAAATACTGAAAAAAAAAACATCAAATGCAGCCGCTGTGCCCATCAAATGCAGCCGCTGTGCCCATCAAATGCAGCCACTGTGCCCATCAAATGCAGCCACTGTGCCCCATCTAATACAGCCACTTGTGCCCAATCAAATGCAGCCACTGCGCCTATCAATTGCAGCCGCTGTGCCCATCAATTGAAGCCACTGTGCCCATCAAATGCAGCCACTGTGCCCATCAAATGCAGCCGCTGTGCCCATCAAATGCAGCCGCTGTGCCCATCAAATGCAGCCGCTGTGCCCATCAATTGAAGCCACTGTGCCCATCAAATGCAGCCACTGTGCCCATCGAATGCAGCCGCTGTGCCCATCAAATGCAGCCGCTGTGCCCATCAAATGCAGCCGCTGTGCCCATCAATTGAAGCCTCTGTGCCCATCAAATGCAGCCACTGTGCCCATCAAATGCAGCAACTGTGCCCATCAAATGCAGCCCCTGTGCCCATCAAATGCAGCCCCTATGCCCATAAAAATGCAGCCACTGTGCCCATCAAATGCAGCCATTGTACCCGTCAAATACAGCCACTTGTGCCCCATCTAATACAGCCATTTGTGCCCAATCAAATGCAGCCACTCCTGCCCATCAAATGCCATCACTTTTACCCCATCAAATGCTGCCACTTTTACCCCGTCTAATGAAATCACTCATGCCCATCAAATGCTGCCAGCTGTGCCCATCAAATGCTGCTACTGTGGCCCCTGCCTGCCCGGCACTTATTCCATCTCAGGCAGTGGGTGACGGTGTCGAGCTGTGGGACAGCTCCTGTGTCCTCCATTCTTTGCTCTCCTCTGTTGTTCCATTGCATCCAATAGGAGCCAATCAGGTAACGGGTATTAGACCCACGCTACCTGATTGGCGGAGAGGCGGTTCAGTGTTAGAAAAGCAAATATTAATTTGCTTTTCTAACACATCTGGGTGGACTGCAAGAACAATGCTTTGTGCTTGCAGTCCTCCTTTTTGAAGCCTGTTAGAGCCTACGGCTCTAATCAGGTGCTTCAAAAAAACACCCCTGCTGATGTAATTCAGACGCCCGGCATCAGAAAAGAGGCCGGACGCATGAATAGGGGGTGGCAGCGGCAGCCATGGATAGATTCATGCAATGCATGAATCTATCCATTCTACATAGAGGGGGTGGCTGTAGAGAGGGGGCAGTGCCCATGTACCCTTAATGGACGGGACACCTCAGACCCATGTGGCATTTAATTGCAGCTTTTGTCCATGTCTGCACCAACAGGGACATTGCTGGAGCCATGTGTTTGCTGGGGACAGACCTATACAGCATGGATTGGAGCCATAGGAAGTGCTCTTAAAATCCTCCTCAGCTCTGTGCTAGCTACACAGGTCTGACTGACAGGAGGTGGGCAGAGACAGGAGCCAACAGCTAGGGTACATTAAACTCCTCCTTGGCTACATCGTGCCACACAGGCTTGGCAAGTAGCAGTGGAACTAGCACTTACATTTGGGAGGAGGATGCAATAGTGCTTGCTGGACGTGCAGGTCTGCATGTAAGTTCCCCTCACTCTCTCATCCAGTCCACAGAGCCCGGGCAGGAAGGATGGTGCGGAGGAAGGTGGGCGGAGTATTAGGCTCCGCCTCCGGCAATTGTAGTGAGTGCGGCCAGCCTGGACAATCACCGCCCAAGTTTTTTTCACGGGGTTCGGCTTTAAGACACAGCACTGCTCGGGGGGGAGACATGCCATGCCACCCGAGGGCCGTCGCGGGCCACTGGCGGCCCGCGGGCCAATGGCGGCCCGCGGGCTGCCGCGGCCCACCGGGCATATGCCCGGTATGCCCTATGGCCAGTCCGGGCCTGCTGGGGAGGGAAAATGGCTAATTAGGCCCAATTTGGACATTTTCACTTAGGGGTGTACTCTCCTTTGTTGCCAACAGTTAAGACATTATTGGCTGTGTGTGGAGTTATTTTGAGAGGACAGCAAATTTACACTGTTATATAAGCTGTACACTCACTATATTGTAGCAAAGTGTAATTTCTTCAGTGTTGTCACATGAAAAGATATAATAAAATATTTACAAAAATGTGAGGGGTGTACTCACTTTTGTGAGATACTGTATAATACCAATGGTAGGTGGCTTCCTTTTATAATGAGCACTGAAAATCATTCCTCATACAATGTATGCACATTTTGACATTGGCTCCTTCCCTAGCTTGTGCCCAGTCTTGTTTCGCGTAGTTTACAAGAATACAGTACTCTACTCTTGTATGTATTCCTGCTTGGGAGATAGTAGTAGGAAAGATATTTGCCAGCACACCATGGAACGACATAAATAGCGTCCAAACTGATAATTTATTGCATGATCACAACACAAGGAGAGTGCAACATTTCGGAGTCACACAGGACTCTTCGTCAGGCATGCGATATGATCTTTCACATGCCTGACGAAGGGGTCCTGCGTGACTCCGAAACGTTGCACTTTCCTTGTGTTGTGATCATGCAATAAATCAGTTTGGATGCTATTTACCGTATTTATCGGGGTATAGCGCGCTCCCGCGTATAGCGCGCACCCGACAATACACGAGTGTACTGCGCTCGGTATATGTCGGCGCAGTATTCAAACTCGGCGCGGGTATCGGAGTATACCGCGCACCCACGATTTTGCCCTGATTTTCAGGGCAAAAAAGTGCGCGGTATACGCCGATAAATACGGTATGTCATTCCATGGTGTGCTGGCAATTATCTTTACTGTGACTTGAACCACTATCCAGCTGGTTGTTGCTGCAGCACCCAAATTTGAGCGCTCATCCAGGAATGTGTGCGATGGGAATATAAAGTATTTCCTGTTTGGGAGATGTCCCATCACTGCCATACCTCCCGTCACTGGGACAGGATGACAACATAACCCCTAATTTGAGCACCTAATAGAGTGTGAAGGTGTTAAGCCTGGTACACACTAGTAGTTTCTCTTCATTCAACCCAAAAGAGCTGAAAATAAAAAAGAAAAGGAGGAGCTCTTGTACTAACTATTCAATATTAGTACAGGGATCTCCCCTACTGTTCCAATGTGTTCTGACAGGGGGGACAGCCCCTACACCAGAACACTCCAGTCCGGCCCATTGGCTGAGAGTACCAATCGGGAGGCGGTCGGCAGACCTTTTTCGGTCATGCCTCTTTGACAGAAGCCAACTGAACGACCGACTCCAGTACACACAGGCAGAATGTCAGCCGGTTTCTATTGAATTGGCCGATGGCGCCCGACATTTAGCATGTGTGTACTAGAGATACAACCTAATGTTTTGTTGTGGTCTTCAGTTTCCCCCTCGATTCCTATATTGATGCTCTAAGTCAGGGTGTGACAGGGTGCCGCTGGTATAGGAGTAAGGTGAAAGCTCTGCACTGGGGGCACCTCTATAAAAATATGATACATATTCTAAACCTTTTTCACTCTATACAAGAAAAATACATTTTGGCTTGCGTCAGAATGCAAACATCATTATGCCACCACATATTCATTATAAGGAACAAACACTACCTTCTGCCGGGGCTGATTAGGTAATGACACCACCACAGTGTTGCAGATGGCTAAAGCAAGGAAGAAGTCCAGGATGTAGGAGGCCTCCAGTGTCATCTCTTCGCAGCCATTCGATTGATACAGAGCCGGAGGGCTGATCTGGTAAAACTTTCCCTCTAGTCCAGGATCTGGAAACACATCCTTCTCCTGGTAACCAAATGTAAACAAGCCAGTTACTAACTTGTAATGGATTTTCGGACAAAATCTCAACATTGGAACAGCTTCAATATAAGTTAAAAAGGAAAGTTACTCTCCCTTGACAACCTTTTTTTTTTTCTTTTTTTTTTAAATGTATTTTGTGCGTGTACTCGAGAGAGGAGCCGGACTGCAGGAGTTGGGAGTAGGCAGGCCTCCCCCAGAGGCAATCTGCCACCTTTCTCCATGCCCCGGTGGCAATGGCGGGTGTGTGAGGGGGTCCTCCCACACAGCCCGCCCTACCTGCTCCGCTTTGAAGCCCAACGGGGCAGAGGGACTCCCTATAAGGGAGTGAGAGGGTCCAGCCCGCTCAACCAGCCCCGTTAGTCCTTCGCCTCTCTTATTAGAGACCGCGTTGGTCAAAGTGCGTGCATGTTAACCCAATTTCGAGTGCGTCTAAGTGTGGTGGTTTTTGTGGGAGGGGGGTGGGCGTACTAAGCGCAGGCTTACCTCGCACAGCACACCCACCGGGAGCCGGGCTGAGACCACCAAACTCAATTCACATGTAGCTGAGACCGGGATCCGAACCCCTAGCTGCAGAGGTGAATGGCTTATCAGCGCAGTGCCAATCGCGTTGAGCCACCGCAGCTCCCTCCTTGACAACCTTTTAGCAAACATGGAAGAGAAGAAATTTAACAGCGCTCTCTGCTGGGACACCCCAATCCACTCACAGGTGCCGAGGCTTAATGTGTCCCAACACGCTCCAATGCAACAGTAATAAGAAGAGTCGGCAAAACTAATCCTTGAAGTGTTGTTTATTGCTTCATCAGAGTGACAATAAAACAATGCTGACGCGTTTCGACAATAGCCTTAGCTGCTAAGACCAAGGCTATTGCCAAAACGTGTCAGGTTGTTTTATGGTCACTCTGATGTACCAATAAACGACACTTCAAGGATTACAGTTTTGTCGGATCTTCTTACTACTGTAATCTTTTAACAAATACGTTAAAATGAATTGCACACATAGGATTAAACAAGAGGTGTGGATAAAAATCTGTTAACACTCACCTATGAAGGGAAAAGTTGGTATATCAACACAGGAATTGTCCTAACAAAATTATTAGAAACTCCAGGCCTGGTACCAACCCAATTAATTATTTTGATGCTAGCAGCCTATTCCTTAGGTTGCTAGCATCAAAATACTAAAGTCTTGTGCGTCTCCCTGTGTCTATTCAGACAGGCCCCACCCCCTTTCTCTCCTGATTGACAGAAACGGGAGTCAATGACGTTGCACGTGTGTCTCAGCCAATCAGGAGTGAGAGTCCCGGACGTCCGAGGCCGTCGTGCACATCGCTGGATCTAGATGGGCTCCTGCACACTGAAGTTTTTTTTATCTTAATGCATAGAATGCATCAAGATAAAAACCTTCTGCCTTTATAAGGACTTAAACAGAACATTTTCTCACGTATACTTGTTTTAATCTTATTTTATTTTCACATTACTTTCAGTTACTTCCTGGTTTCCAGGCCTAGGCAAATGATGTCATAAATGTCAGGAGTCTTCAGGAGGAGAGGTTTTCCCAGCTAAGCACACCCTCCTAGCTGCATGCCTGAGCAAAGAGCAGATGGATTCCAGCAAGTAAGCGATACATGAATCATCTGCCCTTACTCAAGATGGCTACGGGCAGAAATTCTAAGGGGTGTTTTTTTTTTTTTAAGTGATTTCTGAGCAAAATAAAGCATGGAGACATGGATGGATGGGTGAATTTGCTTTGAATATTAAAAAAAGGATTTGTGTTTTTGCTTTGTGGTGCTCAGATACAGTGTAGTTCCACTAGGAGTAACAAATGCTGGCTCTCTATCGGTCTTAATGAAATATTAAGCAATATCCGATTAGCTTTCTCCATCAATTGGTAGGATCTTGCTTCTATATTTGTGTACCAATTCAGCTTTGATGAGAAGCATTTCCACCCCTTATAATTATTGGGAACATTACAGAGTTTATTAGTGATCAATTAATATCTCAATGGATAGGTGCCGATACAGCAGCTCTATGATCAGGCGGTAGCCCAAATACCAAACTGACTTGCATATTGTGTTCCAAGGTAAGGATGCAAATATTTAAACAAACAGTTGTATTTGTCTCTGCTTTCCCTCTGTATGAGTGCACAAGTATTGTAAAAAAAAAAAAAAAATGTAATAAGGCTTCATTTCAATGGACGTTTTTACAGCCACTTTTCTGAGCGTTTTTTTGCAGCTTAAAAACGGCTCTCCGTGTTAGTCTATGGCCTCATGCCCACCATGACGTTTTTGAGCTGTAGATGGCTGAGCCGTTTTTAAGCTGCAAAAAAAAAAAAAAAAAAACAGGACCAGTGCGTTCATTTTTTACCGCCAGACGTTAAAAAATGCTCAAAAACGCTACCGCTGCGTTTTTTAGCTCCAAAAAAAAAAAAAAAAAAAAAAAAAAAAAACACATGGACAGGTGTTTTTATGCTGTAAAAAAAGCCTAAAAAAGTGGCTGTAAAAACGTCCATGGAAATGAAGCCTTATTGAGTGATGGAAGGGGTGAAAGAGTCGAGTTTGCGATTTATTGTGCCAAGAAAACTTTATTGCAATAAAAATGATCTGACTTAAACAAAAATCATCACAAGGCTATATAACATCACTATTGATAAGTACAAACCATGGGGCTGCTGAATGCAAAATGTCTTGGTTGTGGCAGAGAACCAGTTCCATCGCCTTCTCCTCTCAGTTCTAAACCACTTGCAGACAGCTTGTTTAGGGACTTGTTGCTTGGCATGCTTCTCACTGATTTGGGGCTTTGACTCTTGCACTTGAGAGCTGCACTCCTGGAGGAGAATGGATCCATATATTCTTCACAGTGTAGATCAGGATCTTGATAGGACTGCAGTCGTTTGGCTTTAAAAGCAAAGGCAACACTATGAACCTAAATAGTATGTAACCCCAGAACTTCATATTCTTGATATGTGCCTGCTGTACCATGTACTTGTATGAAAAAGCATCCTGTTCGCTTTGTATTGCTTTCTTTATGTGAAATCCCTGGTGTTACGGTCAGTCCCTCTGCGTTCCTATAACAAAAAAAACTGACCACACTAAGCAGTGTAACACATCGTGGTCAGTTCTCTAGCTATGCGGGGAACTCGGCCTGCTCTCTTCCAATGATCAGACTCGTCCTAAAAACTCCACCCCCCTGCACAACCTTTCACTCGGAAGTTCAGTGTGCTGTTGCTTTACTTCCCGAGCTCCTATGCAACAGAGAGCAGAGAATATGTGATCACTTATAAAAAAGCAAACCCCCCCCCCCCCAAAAAAAAAGTATTCATAATTTTTATCACACACACACACACACACACACACACTTTTCCCTTTCATTTCTAATTTAAACTGAAGTTTCATTTGTTTTACAAGATGATCGTTTACAATCACTTTAAATGACTTCAAAACACAGAGCATTGTAAAACATATAAAACAAAGACAAAAGAGCAGAGCATATTGACCTTTGTGCAGAATAAAATCATAAACTCTTTAAACAATAAAATGCACTCAATAGCATACAGTAATATGGCTTGGACATTTTTTTTCCCCCACAGGCTTCTGTGTGGCTGAAGTAGTGATGGGTACAGTAGAAACCCAGAATGCCATTTACCAAACTGGAAAGACATAAAACAATTGGGACCCATTTGCACCTATTCGTTTAATGCACATTAAGCAAAAGTACACAGATTAGCTATTGTTTAAAATGGTGCTTCACATCTGTGTGACATGTGTTGGGCAACATTTTTTTTAATAATAATTATATATATATATATATATATATATATATATATATATATATATATATATATATATATATATATATATATATATATATATATATATATATATATATATATATATATATATATATTAGGGCTGCGGAAATTAACGATTAATTGTTCGATTAATCGTTAATTTCTTTGATCGACTAAAATTATTTTGATCGACGAACCGCGGAGTGAGCTCCGCGGTCTCGCCGATAGGAAAGGCCGCGGCTTCGGCCTAGCTCCGGAGCCATCTTGGTCCACCCGGCGGCAACCAAGTAGCGGCGCGCTGACGTCATCATCACCCGCCCGCCCTGCTTGTATTATGTTCCCGCGCACACGTGTCCATCAGCCTCTCTGCCGACGGGTCTGCCTGATGTAGGTAAGAGAGGACAACAAACCATTCTTTATATTAAAGCATGGGGGCAGATGTGTATAAGACTATAAGCATGGGGGCAGATGTGTATAAGACTATAAGCATGGGGGCAGATGTGTATAAGCATGGGGGCAGATGTGTATAAGCATGGGGGCAGATGTGTATAAGCATGGGGGCAGATGTGTATAAGCATGGGGGCAGATGTGTATAAGCATGGGGGCAGATGTGTATAAGCATGGGGGCAGATGTGTATAAGCATGGGGGCAGATGTGTATAAGCATGGGGGCAGATGTGTATAAGCATGGGGGCAGATGTGTATAAGCATGGGGGCAGATGTGTATAAGCATGGGGGCAGATGTGTATAAGCCTGGGGGCAGATGTGTATATAAAAGCATGGGGGCAGATGTGTGTATAAAAGCATGGGGGCAGATGTGTGTGTATAAAAGCATGGGGGCAGATGTGTGTGTATAAAAGCATGGGGGCAGATGTGTGTGTATAAAAGCATGGGGGCAGATGTGTGTGTATATAAAAGCATGGGGGCAGATGTGTGTATATAAAAGCATGGGGGCAGATGTGTGTATATAAAAGCATGGGGGCAGATGTGTGTATATAAAAGCATGGGGGCAGATGCTGTAATATACACATCTGCCCCCATACTGCAAGAATATACACATCTGCCCCCATACTGCAAGAATATACACATCTGCCCCCATACTGCAAGAATATACACATCTGCCCCCATACTGCAAGAATATACACATCTGCCCCCATACTGCAAGAATATACACATCTGCCCCCATACTGTAAGAATATACACATCTGCCCCCATGCTGTAATGTACACAT
Organism: Rana temporaria; assembly: GCF_905171775.1. NCBI lineage: Eukaryota > Metazoa > Chordata > Amphibia > Anura > Ranidae > Rana > Rana temporaria. The sequence goes on from NC_053489.1 coordinate 581,797,452, forward strand.
GGGGGCAGATGTGTATATTCTTGCAGTATGGGAGGCAGATGTGTATATTACAGTATGGGGGGCAGATGTGTATATTACAGTATGGGGGGCAGATGTGTATATTACAGTATGGGGGGCAGATGTGTATATTACAGTAGGGGGGGGGGGGGAGATGTGGATATTACGGTTTGGGGGCAGATGTGGATATTACGGTATGGGGGGGGAAGTCATTGATTGTGGAAACTAACTAGTGTCGAGTGATTGTATATAGTGTATACCACATTTACCACTGACTAATGCAGAGTTGCAATGCAAGGAGATCAGCTAAAAGTAGTTGTATCTGTATGTGCGTTAATTAATCGAAATTAGTCGATTAATCGATTAAAAAAAAAAAACGATTAATCGAACACAAAAATTTTAATCAGTAGCAGCCCTAATATATATATATATTTTTTGTGCAGTAAAGAGTCTAGTGATAAGGCATTAATCACTTCCCACCAAAGGTACGTACCTGTACGTCCTCTGGTTTCAGTGGTTATACCAGGATGATACCAGCACCTATATGCATCATCCCTGTCGCATGCTTTTCAGTCGACGATTCTCTTTCAGGCAGAAGTGATCTGAGGGGCAAATTAGCCACTCGATCACTTCTGCGAGTGGCGTAATATGGTCCCACCTCCTCCCGCCTGCACCTTTCCCATGCTCTCTGTTCCAATCGCAGAGGCTGGAAGCGATGGCTGCCCTGTACGGATGGCTGTCGTTCCCCTCTTTCTGTAACCCTGAAAACCAGGAGTGATGAGTAGTTAGTCAATTCAGGTTCCGCCCCTTTGTTTACCTGGCCACCACCAGCCAGGATTGCAGCCGATCAGCTGCATGGGGAGCCAGAGGAGAGATTTTTCTCCATAAAGAAGACCCATCATGGCCCAGGCAGTCACAAGGGATTCTGTTCATCACTTGTGATAGCAATAAAGTGAGTACAAAAAAAAAAAAAAGCGCCCCTGTCGCACTGTGCTTGCACGCAAATACGAACACATACGTTACTCCCGCATGCATATATAATGGTGATCGCACCACACCATGGTGTCGCGAATGTTAGAGCAAGAGTAATAATTTTAGCATGTGCAACCCTAAACTGGTAACTTGTAAAAGGCGTTTAAAGCGTTGGCTATGGAGAAATTGAAGCCCCGTAGTTTGCCGCCATTCCACAGGCAGACGCAATTTTAAAGCGCGACATGTCGGGTATCTATTTACATGGTGCATGATTTTTTATATTACACAAACAAATTGGGCTAACTTTTGTTTAATTTGCGCAAATACTGTGTCACATACAAAGTTGCAACACTCACCATTTTTTTCTATAGGGTCCCTGCTAAAATTTATATATATATATATATATATATATATATATATATATATATATATATATATATATATATATATATATATATATATATATATATATATATATATATATATATATATAGTAATGTTTGGGGGTATCCAAGTAATTTTCCAGCAAAAAAAAAAAAAAAAACATTTTTACATGTAGGAGCAAAGTGACAAAAATTGCCTGGGTACGAAGTGGTTAAAAATGCACTAAAAATGTATCTTGTGTGTTAAAAATGGATATTGCAACACTAACAGCATTCTTTGCTTGTCTAAAAAAAAAAAAAAAGTCCAGAACAGCCCTATAAAAAATAAGCCTAAATTTCACACGATGAGCAATGGATGAGTTTTCATATAGAGCCAAAAGCACCGCTGCCATCTGACACGTTTGGGGGTGTCGAATAGCGTGCCTTCCTTTAGTGCTATTAAATCCCTACAGGACACAGTATTATATTGCTTTGATTTTCACAATGAGCACTAAAGTATATTCAATAAAGATGTACCATTGGCTTCATGGGAATATTCCACACCCGCAATGCTGCATCTACGGAATACCATCTTGTTCTCTGTAAGAGTGCCAGTTTTGTCTGAGAAAATGTACTGCACTTGGCCCAGGTCCTCCGAAATGTTCAGCGCCCTGCACTCGATCAAAGAATCAGACTTTTCACAGTAGAAATCTCGGTCATTCTGGATGAAGTACATTTGCCCCAGTTTAACAATTTCAATGGAGACGTAGAGGGAGATTGGAATCAACACCTAAATAAAAGCAAAAACAAAAAAACAAAAAAAACAAAAAAAACAAACAGTAAACCGAATTACTAATATAAACCTGAAGTTTTGGCCATATGGTAAAAGCAAAAAAAGTGTATAAACAGATACAAAATCTAAACTTACTGCATCAAATCACTAACAGACATTCCCCACCAGAATCTGAATGGTTTATGAAAAATCAAATGTGGATTTTGGCCAATTGCAATTGGATTTCAGCTGTCTAGCAGGGCTGAATTCTGAAATTGGTTGCTGTGAACACCACTTTCACTGAATAGCAGCATTGATAAATCAGCCTGTTACTTTAACAAAAAAAATTAAAAATCAAGAGTGAAATCTTTATCATGCAAAAGACAATCTTACTTTGCAGTGACCACATTATGTTTTAGGTCTTGTTCACATGAGCTTATATAAGTGTACTCACATGGAGGGCTTTGTTTACCAGCGTCAGTGTGCTGTGCATCCCTGTGCCGGTAAACATGGCACTCCATGGGGGTACCCTTATGTACGCCCTGTGTGAACGAGGCCTTAGGTCGCATTCACACCTGAGCGTAGCGTTTTCGGTAGTTTTGCGCGTTTGCATACAGCGTTGTCCGACATTTTTGAACTTCGTAGTTTTTTATTTTAGCCAATAGGAAAAAAGCTCATCTCTTTCATGATTTGTTGCTATGTTGGTAGATTTTTTTTATCTTCTTTCTGGGTGAATATTCTATTTCACAGGACAGATTAAAGCGACAAAACGTCCGTAGAAACGCTCGTTGTCACGCTAGACGCTTGAATCGAGCGTTTCTATTTGTTTCCATGGGAATAAAAACGTTCAAAAACGCCCAAATCAGCCCGATTTGCGCGACAAAAAAGGGTCCAGAACTTGTTTGAGCTTCAGGCGTTCGGCTTCAGGCGTTTTGGAGTGGAGATGTGAACCATCTCCATTGAGAATAAGGGCCTGGATTCACAAAGCACTTACGCCGACGTATCTCGAGATACGCCGCGTAAGTGTAACTATGCGCCGTCGTATCTGTGCGCCGTGCCCACAATCTGAGATACGCCTAAAAATAGGCTTCCTACGACCGGCGTAACTTGCCTACGTATCGTGGGCGCATATTTACGCTGGGCGCATTTTCCGCTCCCATTGATTTTCTATGCACATATGCAAATGAGGGAGATGCGCTAAATCATTAATGTAGTTGCGCCCGGCGCATAATATACGCGGTTTGCGTAATACATACGTCCTGCGTAAAGTTATTCCCCATATAGGAGGCGCAACTCATGCAAAGGTATGGACCAGGGAACAGAGCTGTCGTATTTTACGTCGTTTACGTAGTACGTGAATATGGCTAGGCGTAGGTTACGTTCACGTCGTAGGCAGTGATTCGACGTATCTTCAGCTCATGTTTCGCCGTGATTCTGAGCATGCGCACTGGGATGCCGCCACTGGGCGGCGCATGCGCCGTTTCTTTTTAAGTACTTCTATGGCGCTTGGCCCATCATTTGCATGGGGTCACGCCTCATTAGCATGGCTCACTCACGCCCACTTCCACCTACGCTGGCTTACGCAGAGGAAACCCAGCGTATATTTGAGAGCAAGTGGGAGCAAGTGCATTGTAAATACTGTGCTTTCCTCTCTGCGCTGCGTCGGCATAGCGTATATTCAATACGCTACGCCGGCATAAATATGCGCCGATGTATGTGAATCCGGGCCAATGTATTTTTTCCCCTCTAGCGTTTTCTAGCTTCAGGCTACAAAACGCTCAGGTGTGAATGCAGCCTTAGGGTTATGTGTTATTTGATACAAGTAACAAAACATGAATAAAATCTTTGTTTCGCCCAAGTACAGGGGTCTCTGGCATTTAGCTGTGGGCAGAGGGCACAGGTACACTGTCCAGCGCCGTTGTACCCCTTTCACACTGAGACGCTTTGCAGGCACTACAACGCAAAAAATAGCGCCCTGAAAGAGCCGCTGCTAGGTGCACTGTCCAGCTACAGCAGCGGTCAACCTCTTTTGACAAGCTGCAGGCTGGGTGGTGAACCCTGCCCAAATCTAAAATGCCAGAGCCCTATGCACTGGGGCCAAAAAGGGCCAATTTGATGCCATGAAAAAAAAAAAAAAAAGAAGATCATCACACAGATTACATGAAGACAGTGAACCAATTGGAGCCTTTAAACATTAGGAGCACCTGAATTGGGAACATTTTGGACGATTAATGAGCAGTAGTAAAAGTAATTTCAAAAAGCACTATATTATGGTGCGGTTTTAAACAGGCAATGGGCAGAAGTAGGTTAAAAAAATATATCTTTCTTTCTTTCAGCTTACCAAAAGGCCAACATTTTGGCTTGAATACAACTACTCACAATGGCAGTCATTATATCATACTCCCAGCATTACATGTTATTTATTTTTCCTGCCAGGAGGTAGGCATTTAGCAGATCTGGCCCTGAAAATGTTTCACTGTGTACAAGGAAGACATTGTTTCCGCTCCATAAATTGTATATGCAGCTGAAAAACCTATTATAGTCACTAAACTATCATAACATGTACCTGCAGAAGGATTATCATTGTCCAAAACATGTAAAAGGCAGCCAATGCTGGAGGAGTGTGCTCGCCACTCGGTTTGGGAACGTTGAAAATTGGAGGTTCATGAAAACGCATCAGCCAGATCCCATGCCCTTTAATTTGGAAGAAAAGAGTATGAAATCAGAATTAGAATTATAACATTCACCTGAACTATAAATTCTACCTGCCCAATATAAATAATAATATAACCTTAACAGTATGTCCTTTCATGGACTATGGTTGTTAAGTGAATTGGTGAGGAAGAAAAGAACAGTAAAATATATTTCAATACAGTATTAAAGTGGTTATACACCAAGTTACACCACTTGTACCTACAAGTAAGCCACCTGAAGGTACTGTGCAAGGTCATTGCCTCCTATCCCTGTTGATGCCTCGTATGGAGAAACGCAGCGTTGGGCGGAGCAATACAATCTGACGTCACCACGCCCCCAGCTGACTGGCCTGAGCCACGGCTGGAAGACAGCTCTTTTTTTAAAAACGGCGTTGCCTGAAAAGTTTTTACATTGGATGTCAGTAACCCTGCACTTCAAAATCAAGGGACTTTAATTTTTAAACTTACTGCTCCATGAAGCTTTTCATTTTTTTCTTTTTACCATACCCTCATTTATCACACTCTGTGCTGGGAGTGATTTCTGTCTGCTGGGAGTGATCCTGTCTGTGCTGAGATCGTGTGCACTTTTTTCAGACATTTGCTGGAGGAGAAGGATCGGATTGGAGAAAACGATCGGCTGCTGTGGAGTCCTATGGATATTTGCTGAGCTCTCATGGTCTCTGTAATAGGGATCCACCAGATTTGGTAAGCAGCCCCTTTATACACCATTTTTCGTCTGTTTGGCTGAAAACTCTTCACTTTGTGACACTTTCCGCAAATAACTAGCCTTTTTTGGCACAGTGGGGGTAGCGCGGATTATCCACGCTTTACAAGTGCCATGACAGACTGCTCCCGCGCTCATGTGCCGAAGTGACGTTACACGACTGCAGACAGTCACGGAGCTGGAGTCGGCAGCCCCTGAAAAAAGAGGGGTAAAGATGGATGCGGCCACCAGCGGGGACAACGCAGGCTTTGTTTTCAGGTAAGTGCCACATAACGGGCTAGTATGTGATGCATACTATCCCGGTATGCTTTTACATTGCAGGGGGAAGCAGGGGAAAAATGAGGAAGCAAAACCCATCGGGTTTACTGCCTCTTTAATGCTGAAATCCAGACAAACAGCCAGAAACACACCTGAAATATGGTGGAGTACCCTCGCCAACCCTGGCCTGCTGACTAGACAGTGAAAGAGTAGCAACAGAATAAGTAGGCCATGCCTCGGTTTACTCTGCTCTGATCTCCCCCCTTCTATCAGCATGTTTCTGCTTAAATTAAGTGTTTTAAAAAAAGTTTGCCTAGGAACAGATATCAGATAGGACCCCAAACTATTTGCAAATGTATGTGCTTTTTTGCATTTTCACAGTATAGCCCATTTTAAACAAAATGTACCAGGGGTGCAATGCAAACTGCAGTCTACTAAACTACAAAAACACAGAACTAACATCGGCCAGTTCTGTTTGGCCACTCTTGTGATTTCAGGCACCTCTGCCATAAAGTATAGCCAAGTTGGTGACATCCATTTTCTTTCCTCTGCAGCTAAGCAATACAGACACCCACACAGGTTGTGATTGGACGATAAAGGAGCAGCCAAATAGTGAAAATACCCACACTATGGTTAAATGTGCTACACTATCTGTGGAATATTAATATGAAATATCCCAATAAATCCTTAATAAAGGAGCAGCACATATATGAAAATAGAGGAGGTAATCTTCCCTGCTCTCCCTTTCTGTAAATATCTTCAGGTAGAAAACAGAGCTGCAAAACCAGATTTCCTGCCTATCCGCTCCCCCCCAGGCAGAGTTACAAAAGGGTAGGATCCAGGACAAATTCCAGGTACTTATACTACAAAAAATATGTTTAATGACTTGTTAATAAAAACATAACTGAATTAAATGCCGATTTTAGCATATATGCTTGGAGTTCAACTATAAATATGAAAAAAAAATAATTAACATTCTTTTAATGGGACAGACTAGACTAGCTGGGCTCTTTTTCACTTTCTGTCCAGTCCACTAAGCAAACAAAGTGTATAATAATGGTAACGCTTTGCTCTGACTATGTGTGATAAATAGGAAAGAGAAGGAGGTCACTATTAACACATTTTTCTGCAATTAAAAACAGGTTATGACTTGTAGAGTATAGAAACACATTCCTTATTTTATCAGCTCATCTCTGTGGCAGCGGAGATCATCACAATCAGGTTTTATAGGAAATAAGAACAGACACACCTTGCATTTCTACCTGATCACACTACGGAATGTGCTTATTAAACAAATATTTGTGTAACTGTATTCCTTATAACCCACAAAAGGATATTAATCCATTTCTGTGGCCCTTGCAAATGCAAATGTTACCTTGTAAAAATAGCAGTGCTACAAATAACCTGTGCAGAGAGTAGAGGTGTGGGGAAGGTTGCCTGCAGAAAGCTACAAGAGGGGGCGGAGACAAGACCAGTCACCCTGCACAAAGTGAGAGAACAGCAGTGACTGGTCTTTATTACAGGAAGCTCCTGCACAGAGGTAAAAAGTCTCACACTGGATTACTGCACAGATCTGGAAGAAATACACAAAGAACACCCAGATGTATTTAAGAATACACTTGCCTCTTGTATTTAGACAATGTTTGCTTATCCTGAAGTTCTGCTATAAGTTGATGTTAAAATCATTTCTGAAGATTTCATAATTCTGTTCTATCGGTTTAAACTCACCGATAGCTGCAACCAGGCACATGATCAACAATAGGAGAACACACCACAGTATATCCGAGTTAAGCCGTCTCTCCAGTCTACTGCGCTTGTATCTTGGTCCGCTGTTATTTAGCATTGTTTTAGTCTCATGTCCTTATACAAAAACAACAAAAAAGGGATTTTTAATACAGCTTACCTGTAAAATCCTTTTCTTGGAGTACATCACGGGACACAGAGCAGCATATTCATTACTATGTGGGTTATATGGAGTACCTTCAGGTGATGGACACTGGCAATCTCAAACAGGAAGTGCCCCTCCCTATATAACCCCCTCCCATAGGAGGAGTACCTCAGTTTTGTAGCAAGCAGTATGCCTCCCAAAATGGTCCCCATAAGAGGGGTGGGAGCTCTGTGTCCCGTGATGTACTCCAAGAAAAGGATTTTACAGGTAAGCTGTATTAAAAATCCCTTTTTCTTTCTCGTACATCACGGGACACAGAGCAGCATATTCATTACTATGTGGGATGTCCCAAAGCAATGCTTACAATGAGGGGAGGGAGAACATCTTCCCAAGACAAAAGGATTTAATCTAGAGATATACTTAAATCATAATAAATCCAACTTAGTTGAGAAAAAATAATTTTAAATTTTAAATTTAACTCAAAAGGGAGCCCCCGGAATCCGAGGGTCTCAAACTGCAGCCTGCAGCACTGCCTGCCCAAAGGCTGTATCAGTATTCCTTCTTACGTCCAACTGGTAGAATTTTGTAAACGTGTGGACAGAAGACCAGGTTGCCGCCTTGCAAACTTGAGCCATAGAGATCTGGTGGTGTGCTGCCCAGGAGGCGCCCATGGCCCTAGTAGAATGAGCCTTTAATGATAACGGAGGAGGCAACCCTTTCAAGCCGTAGGCCTGAGAGATTAACTGTTTAATCCATCTCGAGATGGTGGATTTTGCAGCTGCCTGCCCCTTCTTGGGCCCATCCGGTAAAATGAACAACACATCTGTTTTCCGGATCTTCTCTGTAGCTTTAAGATAGGCCTTCATGGCCCTGACAATATCCAAGGTATGCAGCAACCCTTCCTTTCTGGAAGTAGGTTTAGGGAAGAAGGATGGTAATACCAAATCCTGGTTTAGATGAAAACTGGATATAACCTTTGGTAGGAAGGAAGGATGAGGGCGGAGAACGACCTTGTCCTTATGTAAAATAAGATATGGTTCCTTACAGGATAAGGCTGCCAGTTCCGATACTCTTCTGGCGGAAACTATGGCGACCAAAAATACTAACTTCCTTGTTAGTAAAACCAAAGGAATTTCAGCCAACGGCTCAAAAGGTTGTTTCTGTAAACTTGACAGAACAAGATTTAAATCCCACGGACAAAGCGGGGATTTAACTGGAGGATTAATACGCAAGACCCCTTGAAGGAAGGTCTTAACTAGCGAGTGGGTGGCCAGCGGCCGCTGAAACCACACTGACAAAGCTGAAATCTGTCCCTTGATTGTGCTTAATGCCAGTCCTTTATCCACTCCTAGCTGGAGAAAACTTAATACTCTATCGATGGTAAATTTGCGAGAAAGCCATCGCTTGGACTCGCACCAGCCTACATAGGCCTTCCAGACCCTGTAATAAATCACCCTAGAGACCGGTTTCCTGGCTCTGATTAGGGTAGAGATTACTTTCTGAGACAGACCTCTACCCCTGAGAATCAGGGATTCAGCTTCCAGGCCGTCAAATTTAGATGCCGTAAGGCAGGGTGGAGGATCGGACCTTGCGATAGCAGGTCTGGCCGTAGAGGAAGAGTCCAAGGGTCTCCCACTACCATCTTCAGGATTAGTGAATACCATGCCCTTCTGGGCCATGCTGGAGCTACCAGGATGACTGGTATGTGCTCCACCCTGATCCTGCGCAGCAGGCGGGGTAGTAACTGGAGCGGGGGAAATGCATAAAGAAGTTTGAACTGATGCCAAGGGCAAACTAACGCATCGGTTCCGCAGGCTCTGGGATCCCTTGTGCGGGACATGAACCTGTCTAGCTTCTTGTTTAGTCTCGATGCCCTGATATCCACGTCCGGCACTCCCCACTTCTGGCAGAGTGTCTGAAAGACCTGTGGATGCAGAGACCACTCCCCCGGCAATAGAGTCTGGCGACTTAAGAAGTCCGCCTGTAGGTTGTCCACTCCGGGAATGAATATAGCCGATATGCAGGGCACATGGGCTTCTGCCCACAAGAAAATCAAGCTCACTTCTTTCTGAGCGGCTTGACTCTTGGTTCCCCCTTGGTGATTTATGTATGCCACCGCCGTGGCATTGTCCGATTGTATTCTCACCGGGAACCCCTGCAGTTTGGACGTCCAAGCCCTGAGGGCTAGTCGGGCAGCTCTGAGCTCCAAGATATTGATGGGCAACTGCTTCTCTGCCGCTGCCCAAGTGCCCTGGCGAGTGCAACCATCCAAAATTGCTCCCCAGCCGATCAGGCTGGCGTCTGTGGTTACCATCTTCCAGGTCACAGGACTGAACATCTTTCCCGTCAGGAGATTCTGAGGGTTTAACCACCAAGATAGACTTTGCCGGACTCTTGGTGAGAGTGGCAAAGGAATCTCCAAGGCCTGAGGCCTCTTGCTCCATGCTGACAGGATGGCTGCCTGCAGGATGCGAGTGTGGCTCTGAGCATACGGTACCGCCTCGAAGGTGGCCACCATCTTGCCTAGTAGCCGCATACATAGGCTAACAGTTGGCTTTCTCTTGCTCAGAACTATTTGTATTAGCTCTTTGATGGCCTTGACCTTTAATAGAGGTAGGAACACCCTCTGTTGTTCTGTATCCAATCTCATGCCGAGATATTCCAGCTGCCTTGTGGGCCGAAATGCTGATTTGTCTCGATTTAGGACCCAGCCGAACCTCTCGAGGTACTGAACCGTGAGGGCGACTGCTCGTTCCAGGCCAGGAAACGAGTGGTCTACGACCAAGAGGTCGTCCAGGTAAGCTAGGACCGTGACCCCTTGGGTCCTTAGATTGGCTAGGATTGGGACTAGGACCTTCGTGAATACCCGGGGGGCCGTAGCCAACCCGAAGGGGAGCGCCACAAATTGGAAATGACGCTGAGCCACCGAGAAGCGTAGAAATACCTGATGTGGCTGAAAAATTGGCACATGAAGGTAAGCATCCTTTATGTCTATGGACGCCATGAAGTCGTCCTTCTGGAGCACGGCGACAGCTGACCGAATAGTTTCCATCCGGAATGAGCGGACCTTTAGGTACGCATTTACTCCCTTTAAGTCCAAAATTGGCCTGACATCGCCGTTGGGCTTTGGGATGATAAACAGGTTGGAGTAGAACCCCAAGCCCTGTTCCTGGACTGGTACTTCTACTATCACCTTCTGGCACAGCAGATGATTCAATGCCGCCATCAACGCGGCTCCCTTCACCGGGTCGCCTGGTACTCTTGACTCCTGGTAATGAGGAGGAGGGAATTCTGAAAATTCTAGTTTGTAGCCCGTGGCCACGGAAGACCGTACCCAGCAGTCGGGAAGGCTGGCCTCCCAAACTTCTGCAAAGAGACGTAGCCTTCCCCCCACCATCGTGGGTGGGGGCGCCCCTTCATAAGGCCGACTTGGGGGCTGGCTTTGCAGGCTTGCGGTACCACTGCTTCTTGCCCCCAGTGGCTTGGCCTTGTGGCTTATTGTTAATGCCTGATCTTGCAGGAGGCCGTCGATACTGTCTGGTATTAGAGGGCCCCTGTCCCGGGGAGGGCTGGCGCTTAAACGCGGGCCCTCTGGCTTTCTTCTTGACTGGCAAGAGAGTGCTTTTGCCGCTTGATATAGTCTGAATATATCTATCCAGATCTTCTCCGAAGAGTCATCCTCCATGGAAGGGAAACCCTACCAGGAGCTTTTTGCATGGGGGCTCAGCCTCCCAACTCTTCAACCATAAGAGCCTTCTCATATGGATTAGAAATAAGGATAAACGTGATGCCTGCTGGATGGAGTCCTTGATAGCATCCACCGTAAAGCGTATAGCCCTCGGTATATCCGAAAATTCCTCTGCCTGCTGGGCAGGGATAAGTTTAAGCATTTGCTTAGTCTTATCTGATAATGCTTGGGTAATTCCAATAGCAGCCACAGCGGGCTGAACTATCGCCCCTGCTGAAGTAAAGGAGGCTTTCAGTAATGTTTCCAAGCGTTTATCAACCGGATCCTTAAACACCTGTACGTTTTCCACCGGACAAGTTAAAGATTTGTTCACATAGGAGATGGCTGCGTCCACCGCCGGGGGCGCCCATCTTTTGGAGAATTTCTCCTCCATAGGATATAAAACAGAGAATTTTTTAGGTGGTAAAAAGACTCTATCTGGCTTAATCCAATCCTGAAACATGACCTCCTCAAGTAGAGGATGGATCGGGAAAACTGCGTTGCTTTGAGGCGTTCTTAAAGAGCCTAAAGCTGAAACCGCCGATACTTGAGGTTCTGGTATGGGTAACTTAAATGCCTCATGGACCATGTCCGTTAAGGCCTGAACCCACAAACTCTCCCCTTGGGAGGCTGAACCAGACCCCTTAGTATCCAGATCCTCGATCTCTGAACCACCCTGGTCCAAAACGTCAAGTCTATCCAATTCCCCTAGGGAAAGGATTTCTGTGTCTGAGGGTTCTTGCTCGGGTGACGGAGACCTAGTCCGCTTTCTACCCGATATAGCTTTAGCTATCCTTTTTGCCATTCTTTTCTCTAGTTCACCTAAAGAAACAGCAAGAACTCTCTCAGTGACAAAGCCGGGGTTGGACGGACCTGGATCAGCCCCAGCACCAGATCCCCCAGGTCCCATCAAGGCGTGCCCTGATATGTCCTGTGGGGAGAGCAGCGGCATAGCCGTGTCTGAGCCCTCGGATTTTGCGGGGGAATCCCCACCCCTTGTACCCTCTGACCCAGAAGGCATGGTACAATACCGAGGTACACCTGCTATCACCCAGCCACAGACGTAGCTAAGGGGATCTGTCGGTTTGGGAGCGATAGAGACTAACGCCCAAACTGAGAAGGGAGATCAGCAGTTCTTTCCCTTCTTCTTTTTCTTCTTTTTTTTTTTTTTCTTTGAAGAGGAAAAGAAACCACTCTGTCTCCCACTAAGTATTGCCAATAGCCATCTGCTGAAAAAAGGAAAAGAAAACCTGTAGGTCTGTAATCTGTAGGTTTGACAGTCCTTAGAAAAAACTGCAATTCTTCCTTTCGCCACCGGGTGTCCTCGGCGTGCTCCGCTCTGTGTACTCCTCTCCTCTAGCTCAGGATGACACTGAGCTCTTGGCAGCTAATGGAAGGACCTCCCCTTCCTTTATTTGTGATTCGCCGCCCACCGGGACGCGCCCCCACCACGGAAACGGCGCGAAAATCGTTTATATCTCGGGCACGCGCGCCCGTCGGTGGGGGCCATCACACATGGAGGAGGACGGAGCAGCGCAGGCACCCAGGCAGGTAAGCCCTTTAGGTAGGTCACAGACCTCCTTTTAGCACGGGAAAAAGACTCCCCTCTTACAGAGATCCCACACCTAGCGCCAGCAGCCCAGCTAAACAACACTTACCAGGGAGGTCACATATTACTGGGGAAAAAAGATTGAATCATCCTGTCTCTGTCATAGACATAGTGATTCCTTGCCAATGCAGAGCATACCCAGGCCTGTCCCCCTGTGCACCCCCTGTAGGGAACCTGCTAAGAACCAAGTTCCGCAAGCTCCCCCAATACTTACCTGCTCCATGCCGCAGGACTTTTGCACAGCAAGAGGTCCAATCTTCCCCCATCTCCGTGGGTGGCGTCTAGACCTTCAGGCCCTGGGTTCCTATGAAGGAGCCACTGTCCTGGGCCCATATAGCACCCTGGCAACAGAAACATTAGGCCCCCAAAGGTTTCTAAGTTCTGGGCCCAGGGTCCAGCTCTCTGAACAGAAAGCATTATGGGCTACACCCCAATGGTTTGGGGTCCGGTTGCTGACCACTTTAGCACTGAGGCCTTTGGACAGAACCGGTTAGCCCACCTTAATCCCAAGGATGTGGAGGTAAGCTAAACCATGACCAACACCTAAGACACTGGCGAAAAAACTGAGGTACTCCTCCTATGGGAGGGGGTTATATAGGGAGGGGCACTTCCTGTTTGAGATTGCCAGTGTCCATCACCTGAAGGTACTCCATATAACCCACATAGTAATGAATATGCTGCTCTGTGTCCCGTGATGTACGAGAAAGAAAAATTGATTACTTTCATGCACCTTACTCAATTCAAAATTCATCCAAGGTTTGAAAATTTCCCAAAATGCCAATACTCATATACTTTACTGTATACACCTTCAACCCAGGTTCACACTGGGTACGATTTTCTTATCGGTGGCATTTGCCGGCAATGACACAGTCTTAATCGGTGCGACGCCGCATCTGCGGCGCTGCACCGATCTCAAAAAGTAGTTCCTGTACTACTTTTTGCAATTTCGGGCCGCGATATACATTGACTTCTGTGCATAAACCTGCACAGATGTCTCTTAAATCGCGGCCGAAATCGGGACTGCCAGCGGGAGTGAAATCGTGCGAGTTCAGCTGAATTCGCACGGCTTCACTCCCGCAGCCCAGTGTGAACCAGGGCTCAGTTCAAAATGATTAAACAGTGTCACTTGGCTCCGATTCTCCGGAGTAGGCACGAGCTTGGATTCAGCTTAAATCCAGATGTTAACCGTTATTGGTGGGCCAATGAGCTGTGGGCAGGCAATTTCCCACCCTGCAGCTGCATACATACAAGGGGGTTCAGGGTGCTCATGCCATTGTTGACCTAATATGGCCAATGACATTGATCTAATATGGCCATGTGCCCAAATTAAGTGAATTCTGTGACAAGCATCCCCCGCCTCTTTGTGTATGTCAGCTGTGCGGTTGGGAATTTTATTGAAGGAAAAGGAAATTCACTATGAATGCTGGTTTTCATTTCCCCAGCAATATACCGTACATGAAATGCCAGCTGATCTCCATGGACCTAAAAACAAAAATGCCCAAGTGCCACAAATAATAGTCATAACAAGAAAATGTGTAAGGGTACTAACCTGCATATACCACAATACCAATGACAGCTTCGGTATTCCTCACAACGCATCCTCTCAGTAACACATTTTCTTTATTCAGTCCAATTTTATCCTTGTCTGGATATGACCTTTCACTATCAGGAAAAAAATAAAACAGAACATGATTTAAAGTACATTTACTATTTTTGAAGGGTGTGCAAACCTAAACAACGAACCTTTCATTCCTTTTGGTCTGTTTATTATACCATCAATCTGTTATATTTGCTTAACAAGTTAAAAAAAATACTGAAGTCTTGTGAGGCAAAAAAAAAATATAAATCAGTTAACAAATCCACCATACGAAAGCCTAATATGTTGCAATATAATAAATTTTTGGCTTTGAGGCTAGATATGCTTTAAAGGACAAGTTCCCTTTTTCGTACCAGGTTATGTTACACCCAGGGTGTAACATGCTAGGTGCGAAGCTGACATAATGGAGGAACTCGAGTTGCTATTACACGAGGACGACTGTGGGAATAACTGAAAATTGGTTTGACAGCTCACACGATTGGCTGGCAAATATAAAAGGGATTTTCCTTGTATCGGGAAGGTAGAAGAGGGGAGGAGTGGGTCTATATCAGGGGTAGGCAACCTGCGGCACTCCAGCTTACCGTTTTAGAGATAGATCTTCTCCGCCGCTTCCGGGTATGGTCTTCGGGACTGAGCGTTCCTATTTGATTGACAGGCTTCCGACGGTCGCATACATCGCGTCACGAGTAGCCGAAAGAAGCCGAACGTCGGTGCGGCTCTATACGGCGCCTGCGCACCGACGTTCGGCTACTTTCGGAAAATCGTGACGCGATGCATAGAACCATCGGAAGCCTGTCAATCAAATAGGAACACCCAGTCCCGCAGCCCATACCCGGAAGCGGCAGAGAAGATCTATCTCTAAAACGGTAAGTACTGCTTCGATTTAAAAAAAAACACCCGATTCCCCTTGACAAAACGAGCCTCAATCTAATGTTAAAAATTAAGTTTTTGGGTGAACCTCCACTTTAACGTAAAAGATAGAAAAAAGAGGCACGAAGGAAGCACAAGAACACTCAACTTCAAAAACAAGCACATTTTTATGAACTTCGGTCATTACTACAAGACATCAATTGGGACCTAATCCCAGATACATTGAACACAGAAGAAAAAAATGGGAATGATTTAGGAGCATATTAAAACAAAGTTATCACACAGTGCATTCCAATAGGCAATAAATACAGAAGAAGAGCGAAGGTGAAACCTGGGTGGCTAAACCGTAATATAAAAAGCCTCATTAAATGGCATAGTCACAATCAGCATTCCAACACTACAAAGAACGCAAGAAGTATAAGAACGCAATCAAGGTGGCCAAAAAAAAATAAAAAAAGACTACGGGAGACATACAAGAGTAATAATGCATCTAAAAAAATTCTTTGGATTTTAACAGTAAAAAGGCAAAATCAGAGCACATGGCCCATATAAAAGACGAGGATAGGAGGCTAGTTACGGATGACACAGATAAGGCAACTGTACTAAATGCCGCCTTCTCTCTTACGCAGGAAAAGGAGGGTATATATCAACCATGACAGTACGGTTAGTGACACATCACAAGGCATACCCTCGTGGCTAACAGAGGCCGGAGTGAAGGAAAGACTTGATAAACCGAATACAAATAAATCACCAGGATCAGAGGGCTTACAGAGTCCTCAGAGAACTCAGTCAGGTTATAGCCAGACCATTGTTCCTGATCTTTGTGGACACTGGACAGTATACTGACAAGCTGATTGGAGAAAAGCCAGTGTGGTAACAATATTCAAAAAAAGGACAGACAAATCCCTGAAAAATACAGGACTAACATCAATCGTTGGTAAATTATTGGAGGGGATGATATGGGATTCTATCCAAAAATGTACTGAGAAAAAAAAAGTGTCATGAGTAGTTATCAACATGGGTTTATGAAAGGTCGTACTTGCCAGACCAATCTGCTAACATTCTACGAGGAAGTGAGCTGCCATCTAGGAGGCTTGCAGATTTAGTGTACCTTGATTTTGCAAAGGCATTCAATACAGGTCCGCAGGAATGGACCACAAGGTCTGTTCTTGGGTAAAAAAAAAAAATGGTTACAGGGGTGTGTCCAAAGGGTAGTGATAAAAAACGTGTACTCAGACTGGTCTGGAGTGCCCCAGGGTTCTGTCTTGGGACAAATTCTATTCAATTTATTCATGAATGATATAGAGGACGGGATAAATGGCTCAATCTCAGTTTTTGCAGATGACACGAAAATAAGCAGGGCAATAACTTCACATCAGCAAATAGACATTTTACAAAAAGACCTGAACAAAAAAATGGAGTGGGCTGATGCATGGCAAATGAGTTTAATGTGGAGAAATGTAAAGTAATGCACTTGGGGGCAAAAAAAAAAAAAAAACTACTCGCTGGGGGAATCAAGGATTCAGAAAGATCTGGGGCTCCTAGTAGATAACAGATTGAGCAATAGCATGCAATGCCAAGCTACCAAAGCCGGGTTTGTAAAACGCTGGTTAGACCAGATCTGGAGTACTCTGTCCAGTTCTGGTCCCCTGGTCCTCAGAAGGAATTTGCCAAAACTGGAGAGAGTCCAAAGAAGAGCAACAAAACTAATAAGGCGAGGAATGACTGCAAACACTAAATCTATTCTCGCTGGGGAATCGACGCTTGAGAGGAGATAGGATAGCGATTTACAAATGCCTCATTGGCAATCCCAGCATCGAAAAAAAAAAAATATTCAGTCCCAAGGAGTGCAAGAGGACACATAGCCACACCAAGGCAAGAGCCAAAGTTGGAGGAGAAGCGGTTTAACCTTAAACTGCACAGGGTTCTTTCACTGTCGGGGCAATAAGGATGTGAAACTCTTTTCCACATTGGTGGTGGCTGCTGGTAGTATGGATATTATTCGTATAGAGATTCTTGGATGTGCATCTTAACCACTTCCAGACGGCCGTACGACTATATACGGCCGCAGGGTGGCTCTACTTCTCTGGGACGCCGTCTTTTTACGGCCGTCCCTTTCATCGTTCCGAGCGCGCATCGGAGAACTTCTGTGCTGGCCGTGTCCCTTGGACACAGCCAATCACAGATCGCGGTAAATAGCCAATCAAAGTGGCCAATGAGAGATGATCTCAAATGTAAACATACAAGATCATCTCTCATTGCCGGCTCTCCATCCTCACACAGACATCGCGTGTGAGGAGGGAGAAAGTTCTGTGAGTTAAACACTGTTACAACTGTTACCAAAAAAAGTTACAAAGTGTACCAATCAGTGCCCAGTGCCCAGTGCCCAGTGCCCAATCAGTGCCCAGTGCCCAATCAGTGCCCAGTGCCCAATCAGTGCCCAATCAGTCCCCAATCAGTCCCCAATCAGTCCCCAATCAGTCCCCAATCAGTCCCCAATCAGTCCCATCAGTGCCCACCTGTGATCAGTGCCATCAGTGCCCACCTGTGATCAGTGCCATCAGTGCCCACCTGTGATCAGTGCCATCAGTGCCCACCTGTGATCAGTGCCATCAGTGCCCACCTGTGATCAGTGCCATCAGTGCCCACCTGTGATCAGTGCCATCAGTGCCCACCTGTGATCAGTGCCATCAGTGCCCACCTGTGATCAGTGCCATCAGTGCCCACCTGTGATCAGTGCCATCAGTGCCCACCTGTGATCAGTGCCCATCTGCCGCCTCAGTGCACATCAGTGCATATTAGTGCCCACCTGTGCCACCTCATCAGTGCCCACCTGTGCCACAGTCAATCAGTGCACATCTGTGCCGCCTCATCGGTGCACATCAGTACCCATCTCAATACTGCCTCATTAGTGCCGTCTGTGCCGCCTCATTAGTGCCGTCTGTGCCGCCTCATTAGTGCCGTCTGTGCCGCCTCATTAGTGCCGTCTGTGCCGCCTCATTAGTGCCGTCTGTGCCGCCTCATCAGTGCCGTCTGTGCCGCCTCATCAGTGCCGCCACCTCTGTGCCCATCTCTGCCACCTCTGTGCCCATCTCTGCCACCTCTGTGCCCATCTCTGCCACCTCTGTGCCCATCTCATCTCTGCCACCTCTGTGCCCATCTCTGCCACCTCTGTGCCCATCTCTGCCACCTCTGTGCCCATCTCTGCCACCTCTGTGCCACACACCTGTGAAGTCGCCAGCAACCATGTCAAAACATTGCTTTTCCGCCGAGCAGGCATATCAAATTATTTCCGCGGCTCACGAGAGCAACGGGGAGCTCTCTTCTTCCGATTCCCATTCGGATTCTGTTTCGGACTTAGACTATGAGCCAGTCTTCAGTAGTGGAACAGCGACAGGCTCAGAGGGGGAAGATAGTCAGCCCGCCAAACAAAGGCGCTCTGGTGAGGAGGCAGTGGCATCCACCAGCACCGTCGTGCCATCCACCAGCACCGCAGTACCTCGGCAACAAAGGCCAAGGACCCATGCAAGCCTTCCCTATGCCCTTCAGTACCCCTTGTGGCTTCCCCTATGCCCTTCAGTACCCCTTGTGGCTTCCTCCAAATTCCGGAGAAGCCAACATTCCCCCTTTCACTGCCCAGCCAGGAGTCCAGGTGGACACGGACAATTTTTCCCCAATTAATTTTGTTGATTTATTTTTTACTGAGGAACTGCCATCTAGCATTGTGGTCCAGTGCAACTTATATGCCCAACAATTTATTGCCAACAATCCAACATCTTCTTATGCCTGTCCCTTCCAGTGGAGAGACCTAACAGTGGAGGAGTTTAGTTTTTATTTTAGGCCTCACATTTTGCATGGGACTCAACCCAAAAAATGAAAAAGCATTCCTTTTGGTCAAAACGCCCCATTTACCATATGCCAATCTTCTCTGCAACAATGCCCAGAACCAGATACTTCATGATCATGAGGTTCCTCCACTTCAATGATAACACCCAGTGCCTTCCCCGAAATCACCCAAATTTTGACAGGCTTTTCAAAATTCGCCCCTTATTAAATTTTTTTTGGAATTATTCCCCCAGTAATATACCCTGGAACAACACATATGTGTAGAGGAGTCCCTTGTTAAATTTTGTGGCTGACTGAAAATAAAGCAGTTCATCCCCAGCAAAAGGGCCCGCTATGGGGTGAAGGTTTACAAACTATGTGAACGAGCCACAGGGTACCTGTATTGCTTCTTGGTGTACGAAGGGAAGGACACCCAGCTGCATCCCCCCAATTGCCCAGACTACTTGGGATCAAGTGGAAAAGTTGTTTGGCAACTTATCAACCCCCTACTGGATAAAGGCTACAACTTGTACGTCGATAACTTTTACACCTCTCTTCCCCTGTTCCACAACCTTCATCGGAAGCAGACCCCAGCTTGTGGCACGGTAAGAAAGAACAGGAAAGGCTTTCTTCAAAGCCTTGTGAATAAAAAGCTGAGGAAAGGGGAATCGGCAAGTCTGCGCAACAAGGAGGTTCTGGCAGTGAAGTGGAAGGATAGAAGAGATGTATATATGTTGTCTTCCATCCACAACAATTCCTTTGTGGAAACCCGCAGAAGGCGTGGCACCACCATCCAAAAGCCCACATGTATCCGGGACTACAATTCGTTCATGGGGGGAGTCGACTTTAACGACCAAATGTTGGAACCATACCTTGCCACAAGGCGCACGTACCATTGGTACAAAAAAGTAGCAATTATTTTTTTTCATTTGGCCATATACAATTCCTATATAATTTATCGTAAGTCCACCCAAAACCCCCTACCCTTCCTTGGCTACCAGGAGGAAATCACCACTGCCCTGATATTCCCGACCGACCTACCCAAAAACATCCGATCAGATGTTCTAAGTCGGCTCTCCGAACGTCAGTTCCCAGATAAAGTCCCTCTCACAGCATCAGGCCGACGAGGTCAAAAAAGATGCAAGGTGTGTGCCAGTGAAGGAGTCAGACGAGACTCAGTTTATCATTGTGTCGATTGTCCTTCCCAACCAGGCCTCTGTGTAACTGACTGTTTTCGCCGTTACCATACTAAACTAAATTATTAGTTTAGTATGGTAAACGTAATCCTCCGTTCCTGCCTTCACACACCTATACACCCCTTATGCCACTGCCTGCCCTGTAACTGACCCTGTTTTTCAACCACAATTCTGCCTAACGATTTTGTAATACCTCTGCCTGATCTGGAATTGACCCTGGACTGTTTTTCGACCATGCTTCTGCCTAACGATTCTGTAATGCCTCTGCCTGATCTGCAATTGACCCTGGACCGTTTTTCGACCATGCTTCTGCCCAACGATTCTGTAATGCCTCTGTATGATCTGGAACTGACCTTGGACTGTTTGACCATGCCTTTTGCCTGCCTCATGGACTGATCTTGTACCCTGCTACTGGACTAGTGGGATTCAACACAGGGGTCTCACATATGTGAGGGGCTCCAGAAAAGTTTTTCTGGATGAAGAAAACAATCCTAGATTAGGGTCTGGTTGCCCCGAAGGCTTCAAAGAGATTTGGGTGGCCTCTACCCCTGTCCCCATTCTGTCCTGAACGAGGCCCTACTTCTGCCTGCTGCCTGTAGAACCTATGCCATCATGCCTCTGCCTGTTGCATGAACTGACCACACGACATGGACCTGCCTACTACCAGGACCAATATTTCTGGCACTGCTGAGCTGACAATATGTCTGCCTGCACCAACACTGACGGGACAGTAGCCCTGCCTGGACAATTGTGTATGCCGTTGCTGACCGAGTTCCTGCCTGCTGCCTGGACCAGTGCTATCCTGCTGTGTAGAACTGCGCTACCATTACCACAGGTAATCTTTTGTTTACGCTTTGCTCAGCATAATGTATTTTGGGGTGTAATTCTTGGTACGTGCATGCTATGTGTCTCTGGAACACCTGACGGTGTTCCTTGCATGTTGGATCTCTGTACGTGGTCTGGCTGTGTAGAAGCCTCACACATGTGGTATCGTTGTACTCAGGAGTAGCAGAATTTATTTTGGGGTGCAATTTTTGCTATCTAAATGCCATGTGTTGGAAATATCTTATAAATGGACAACTTTGTGTAAAAAAAAAAAAGAAA
Source organism: Rana temporaria (assembly GCF_905171775.1). Lineage (NCBI taxonomy): Eukaryota > Metazoa > Chordata > Amphibia > Anura > Ranidae > Rana > Rana temporaria. The sequence goes on from NC_053489.1 coordinate 581,819,046, forward strand.
ATGTGTTTTCATTTTTTTTCCACATATTCCAAAAACTGCTGGAAAAAAAGAAACCGTTCAAAATACTCATTATGCCTCAGATTATACGTTGGGGTGTTAGCTTTCCAAAATAGGGTCACTTTGTGGGCAATTCCATTGTCCTGGTGTTCCAGGGCCTTTAAAAGTGTAATAGGTAGTCAACTAGTTAGATGTGCAATTTATGCTTCTAAAACCCCTGATGGCGCTCCCTGCATGTTGAGCCTCTGTATGTGGCCAGGCAGTGAAAAAGTCTCACACATGGGGTATCGTTTTACTCAGGAGTAGCAGCAGAATGTATTTTGTGTCATTTGTGGTATGCACATGCCACGTGAGAGAAATAAGCTATTACAATGACAATTTTGAGAAATTTTTTAAATGGAAAATTAAAAAAATCTTAATTTTGCAAAGTATTCTGGGAAAAAATTACAACTTCAAATAACTCACCATGCCTCTTACTAAATACCTTGGAATGTCTACTTTCCAAAAAAGGGGTTATTTGGGGGGCATTTGTACTTTCCTGGCTTGTTAGGGTCTCAAGAAATGATAGGCCTTCAGTACATCAGGTGTGATCAGATGTGATAATTTTTTAGGATTTGCACTATAGCTTGTAGACTCTCACACAGACCAAATAATTTCCAAAAATGTTGGGTTATTTTTATCAAAGACATGTAGCAGTATAAATTGTGGCCAAAATTTACGAAGAAAAATTAATAATTTGCCAAATTTTATCACAGAAACTAATTTTTTTCTGAATTTTCGGTCTTTTTTCATTAATAGCGCAAAAAACAACAACCCAGAGGTGATCAAATACCACCAAAAGAAAGCTCTATTTGTATGAAAAAGGGACAAAGAAATCATTTGGGTACAGTGTTGGATGACTGAGTAATTCTCATTCAAAGTGTGAGAGCGCTGAAAGCTGAAAATTGGTCTGGTCAGGAGGGGTGTTTAAGTGCCCAGTAAGGAAGTGGTTAAAGAACACAACATGCAGGGATAGGGGAAATAATTATAGATACTGACACATGTGCACCTACATAGGTTGAACTGGATGGACTATTGTCTTTATTTAACCTAACCTACCATGTAACATTTTTATGAACAGTCCGGCCCCTGCACCTCCCCGATCTCCGCTGTGACAGCTAGCGGGGTTCTTATCCCTTCCCGCTAGCTGTCACAAAAAAAAAGGAACGTGGTTGAGCAGGGTCCGGCTGCTTCACTCATTAACAGGGCTCTGTGTATGGAAAACTACAAGGTCCAGCAGCCTTTGCCACTGTTGGCTTGTAGTTTTCAATGAACTACCACGGTGCTGTGGAGTGTCATGGTAGCTCATTCATGCTTCCTGTCCGATTATATCGGCTTACCCCTACAGGATGTACAACGCAAGCAAACACTGGAAGATCTGCAGGAGACCTGCATGGCACCAGCATTCTAACTTTTATTTCTGGAGCTCCTCTAAGTTTTATTTCTGTTAGGTTTACGGTTTTCATTAATAAGGGAATAGCAATATACTAGGTGTCGGGTGTGAGAATATACCCCCACTAGACCTCAGGGAAAATAAGGGACACACCTAAGCATTAGAAGTTTTTTTTTTTTTTGGTGGGGTAAATGTACCTAACATTTTAGATACAGTAGCAATTTAGTGTGTGTGTGTGTGTGTGTGTGTGTGTGTGTGTCCTCCTGTGCTAACTTTTATAGGGGCTGCCATTAACAGCAGAGGAACTCATTCTTCTCCTTATCACATCGTAATTGTTCCTTTCCCCTCTCCCTGCTATTAATACCTCTGAGGTGGAGAAGCAGGGAGGGAGATCATTTGCACTAATGGCCAGTCTGGGGCTTACATCACACCTTTTTAAACTGCCCATTTGCATTGCATTCACAGCCAGCTCCTCCCTGAAGTGCATTGAGAAGTGGAGTTTCACATCTCCGCTCCTCATCCATCACAGCTACATAAGCTACTGAACAGTGGAGATAAGCCCCAATAATAATTTTAGACCCTTATCTCAGTTTCAAAAATGGACACCTAAATGCACTATAGATTTTTTTATGCAGCATACAAACTAAAGGTGGTTCTAAAGGTTGAAGGTATTCTATGCATGAAGGTAAAAAAACATCTGTGTGCAGTTCTCCCCTCCTCCATACCATCTTATACTTACCCGAGCCTGATTTTGATCCAGCGATGTGCATGAGAGCAGCTGCTTTCCCAGCGCTCTCCCTCCTTGTTGGCTCAGACATCGCAGTGGGGGCCCATTGGATGCTGTCAATCACAGCCAATCTGAAAGGAGCTGGGGGGGGCAGGTTCTGAGCCCAGTTGTGTGTCTATAGACACACATAGCAGGGCTCGAGAGCGAGCATGCACAGATGCCCCCATAGCAAGCGACTTTGCTATGGGGGCATTAAGCAGGGGGGGGAGCCTAGAGCACCAGCGGGGGTCCCGAGAAGAGGAGGCGCTGGGCTGCTTTGTTACATAGCAAGTGAGGTTGAAGAAAAAAAAAAAAAAAAGAGACACAAGTCCAACCTATGTGTGTGATTATATATCAGAATTACATTGTATATCCCCTATATGTTGCGGTCGTTCAGGTGCTTAACTAATAGTTGAAACCATTGAAAATCACTGCAGGCAAGTATGACATGTTTTTTTTTTTTTTACCTTTAGTATCACTTTAAATATGGCCCTCTTTTTTTACACAGTAAATAATCTATACAGTGCAAGTACTTACAGGAATCCCTTGAACCTTCCAATGTCACTATTGGGCATTTCACACTGTATTCTGCTTGAAAACTTTTCAGGCTCAAACTCAAAATCCTTAAAACAAAAAAATAAAGAATATCTGGTTATTTTTTTTACATAAAAAATTATTTTTTTTTCTTACTGTACATTTATGGTAGTTTATGTAAAAGTAAATGGCACGCGATTCTGATCATTTAAACCTACAACCAAACGTATTTCTTTTAGCTTTGGGCGGACAGTAAAGACAAATTCCTGTCCAACTTGAAATTTAGCCCTGAAATGCATACAGAAAATGTAATACTGCCCAGGGGATGTGACTTTCCATCCAGGTATATCTGTAACAAAGAAGACTGTGCTTTGTTGGCAATCTGAGAATCCAATTCACTTGCACGAGAGACATTCTTAAAAATACCCACCCTGTAAGCCCTTTGTAGTCTCTGAATACAGAAAACCTGATAGAGTGTTCCTTTACAAAACTCAGGGAATTATCCAATCACAGTCACTATCAGATTCAAATATGCCTTTTTATCTGTCTGGTGACACATCAAGCTAAGAAAAAAGGAAGTTACACCATTGGGGCCGCAGGAGCTCTCTGGAGAGATTATCACATAAAAATCTGAATAAAACCCAATTACATGATTTCTTACTGATTTCATTAAAATTATTAAATGTATTATGCATAAATCTCAATATAATTCCCTGCACAGCTGTAATCACACTGACAGAGGGAAATATAGCATTGCAGGCTAGTCTGGCTCTACTGTACAAAACAATGCTTTCCATTTAACACTGGAAGCTGCTCTACAGGAGGAGAGAGCAGAGAGACGGCCATCAGTGTACTGCTGATCCTTTGCTTCCTCATTTCAGGGTGGGGCATGTCTTCATTTTGTAGCTGGTTGCCCCTGAAATTCAGTTTTATGGAAATTGAGTGATCTTTGACTTTTTGATTCTAACCAGTTTCCTTGAATTGCTCCAAAAAGAACCAAGAGCCAAACTTGTCTGCATTTGCTGTGTCCTTGTTGCAGATTAGAGGTTAGACCGCTCTATAAGACCCCGTTCACACTGAAGGCACTTTTCAGGCGTTTTAGCGCTAAAAAGATAACCTGTAAAGTGCCTCTCATGCCTCCCCAGTGTGAAAGCCAACAGATAACATTACTTCAGCTCCAGTGACCGATCGCGGGACACCGGTGGCGATCGGGTCCGCGGGTCCCGCGGTCACGGAGCTTCGGACCGGGTCGCGCTCGCGACCCCACGGCTGGGCTTAAAGAGACATGTACAGGTACGTGATTGGGCCCAGCCGTGCCATTCTGCTGACGTATATCGGCGTGAATGGGTGGGTCCTTTAAGTGGTTAACAAACAACTAATAAAGTTTGTGCAAAAATTGTCCATAAATTAAACTGGATGGTCTCAAACAAGGAAAAGCTGAATATATCCTGGTGTAGGATCTTCAAAACTTTCCCCACACCGTGTGCACTCCCCTTTGGTTAAAAACTCACCAAATGACGATGCCTTGCACTCTCATGCTCGGCAAAACAGCATCAACCCTAACAGGGTTAGATATCCACTGATATCCAGACGTGACACCCGATATCATTGACTCTTCATATATAATGAAACAAAGTGCTCCAATAGTGCAGTATCATTGTTAAAAGTTTTTAAAAGTTTATATTAAAACAGTTTCAAACATTGCTCTCACATAAGCTCAAATCAATGAAGCCTAGGAGGCATCCACTTGCAGCAGCAAGTACTAGTATAATGTGGTCTTAGTGGACAGCATAGGTGAACTGAATCTCACCAGCGAAAGATCGTGATCTTCTGAGCGTCACTTCTGGTATAGCGTCCAGTATGAAAAATTGGCTGCCGTACAGCCACATCCCGACGTTTTGTCATAACAACTTACTAATAGGATCCCATGAGTAAGAATAAACTTTTTACAATAATACTGCACTATTGGAGCACTCTGTTTCATTATATATGGAGAGTCTATAATATCGTGTGTCATGTCTGGATATCGGTAGATATCTAACCCTGTAAAAGTTGATGCGGTTTGGTGAGTTTTTAACTAAAAGGGGAGTGGAAACACTGGGTTCACGCGGTGTGGTGAAAGTTTTGAAGATCCGACATCAGGATATATTCAGCTTTCCTTGTTTGAGACAATCCAGTCTCATTTATGGACTATTTTTGCACAAAATGTATTAGTTGTTTGTTTATGTATTAGTGTTGATTACGTTCGCCTGTCACTGGGTTTATTTCTACTGTTCAGCACTACCATTTACTTTAGTTTACACTGTAAATGATTAGATATAGATAGATAGCTAGATAGATAACTAGATAGATAGATAGATAGATAGAGATAGATAGCTAGCTAGATAGAGAGAGCGAGAGAAATATATATATATATGATAATATATTTTGTTTGGTGTGTGTATATTATATATACATATACACACACACACACACACACACACACACACACACACACACACTGTACAGTCCAAAAGGTTGGACACACCTTCTCATTCAAAGAGTTTTCTTTATTTTCATGACTATGAAAATTGTAGATTCACACTGAAGGCATCAAAACTATGAATTAACACATGTGGAATTATACATAACAAAAAAGTGTGAAACAACTGAAAATATATTTCATATTCTAGGTTCTTCAAAGTAGCCACCTTTTGCTTTGATTACTGCTTGGCACACTCTTGGCATTCTCTTGATGAGCTTCAAGAGGTAGTCACCTGGCGCAGCACCCCATCACTCTCCTTCTTGGTCAAATAGCCCTTACACAGCCTGGAGGTGTGTTTGGGGTCATTGTCCTGATGGATGGAATAGCATGCCGCTGCAAGATGCTGTGGTAGCCATGCTGGTTCAGTATGCCTTCAATTTTGAATAAATCCCCAACTGTATCACCAGCAAAGCACCATCACACCTCCTCCTCCATGCTTCACAGTGGGAACCAGGCATGTAGAGTCCATCCGTTCCCCTTTTCTGCGTCGCACAAAGACACAGGTGTTGGAACCAAAGATCTCAAGTTTGGACTCATCAGACCAAAGCACAGATTTCCACTGGTCTAATGTCCATTCCTTGTGTTCTTTAGCCCAACAAGTCTCTTCTGCTTGTTGCCTTTCTTTAGCAGTGGTTTCCTAGCAGATATTCTACCATGAAGGCCTGATTCACACAGTCTCCTCTTATCAGTTCTAGAGATGTGTCTGCTGCAAAAGGTGGAAGAACCTAGAATATGAAATATATTTTCAGTTGTTTCACACTTTTTTGTTATCTATAATTCCACATGTGTTCATTCATAGTTTTCATGCCTTCAGTGTGAATCTACAATTTTCATAGTCATGAAAATAAAGAAAACTCTTTGAATGAGAAGGTGTGTCTAAACGTTACTATATATATATATATATATATATATATATATATATATATATATATATATATATATATATATATATATATATATATATATATATATATATATAGTGTGTGTGTGTGTGTGTGTGTGTGTGTGTGTGTGTGTGTGTGTGTGTGTGTGTGTGTGTGTGTATGTATATATATATATATATATATATATATATATATATATATATATATATATATATATATATATATATATATATATATATATATATATATATATATATATATATATATATATATATATACCAAACAATAAGCACCTCTGAAAAATGATGGACCAGATATGCAGAACTCTGTAAAGTAAAACAATCATCATCATAAAAACATAACAGGTGAATGGGATAGACATAACAACTCGTAGAAATTACCGTGACACATCCTTTCACCACCTGCCTCTGTTTCAAGTTTGTTTCTCCGTCAAGGCTTGATGTCTCTATATGACAAATCCCATCGGGATCTGAGGAGTGTAGCAGTACCATGTCAGCAGGGATATCCTCGTCACAATGGAGCTTGACAAAATTCCCCACCTTAACATCTTTCCAGCAGCACTCCACATATTTCTTCTCCTTGCTGAAAGAAAGAAAAATCCACAAATTAAATGAAATTTCAGGCCTGAGGGAAAACAAAGTAAAATAAATTTAAACCCAAAACAGAATGGCATTTTGTTTTCAAAATCACAAAAACAAAACAAAAAAAAAAAAACCAACAACAAAAAATAAAAAAACTCCATGCACACCAGGAGGTGACAAAACAGGAGCACAACTAGGAAGCAAGGACAGATCATTGGCAAACTAACCAGGAAGTGCCTGAACAAGAATCATCTAGTATTACGTGAACGAATGCTACAGATTTAAAAATAATAAAAATGTATCTGAAATTAAATTACACTTTAAAAACTTACACAGGATTTAACTCTGAATTACGAGCATCACATGGTCCCAGAACTAGCATGACAGCTAAAGCATTTTGAAATTTGACAACAAGCACTGACGTACTTACATTTATTATGTTTTTATTAGGTGAACAGCTTAAAAGGAACACTAAAGGTTTGTTTTTTATTAGATCAATTGATTGCTGTAAGCTAGAGCATTTAAATATCACTTACCTCGTTTTTCCTTTTGACCTCCAAAATACAGTAATCCAGGTTTGAAAATGCCATTTCCTGTCTCTCCTCTTCTTGCTTTCCACCAGCATCTGAGCCGTTTTGCATGGTGGAAAGCAGAATGTGCTCACCCCCTCCCTATGACTACAGCCCTGCGTGAAGATGCTCTCTTATCCCTCACAGGCATGGAGGCTAAGCCTAATGGGAACTGTAGTTCCCATTAGGCCGCGATGTAGCAAGAATGAATGCGCACCGCAAACCAGGAAGTCAGTGAGAATAATGATTCAGGAGTGACGGAGGTGAATAAAACAGCTCGATTTCAACAGGTATCAAACTAGTTATAATGCAAAACATTACTTTTTACTTTATCAGCTACTGTCAGACTTTAATTTAAGAGGAAAATATTTTTGTCTTTACAACCCCTTTAAGCTGCTGTATTTGCATGCATACCGCTCTATGAAATGCTTACATGTGATGCTGAACCTTCTAAATAAAAGAACTGAAATCCAATGAAAGAACTTGGACAGTCAGGCCGGGGAGGAAAGGGCTACATGAGCCAGCCATAAAATGAGATGACCGACTTGCAATTCTAATGCAAACATGTGAGAAGCGCGTAGCGTGCAGTGAAATCACAATAAGCTATTTCAGTACAGGAGAGGAGTCTGTACAACCGTGCAATTCTGAATGTAATGCTGGAGTTCAGCTGCAAGGCTGAACAAGTGTTTAGCCACTCACAATAGGAGTACTACAGTTCCCTTTGGCATGAAAAGGGCTTAGAACATTTACGAAAAATTGCTATAGGAAAAGCTGCTCACGTCATACAGAGGTGATCTCCTACCCAGGGAGGAGTTTATGGGCCATTTACTCTGCCCGTGTACTAATTCTATGCAATTTACTTTAACAGCTCAGCAGAATAACAAATGCCTCAGCAGATATTCTGAGCAAACTGCTCACATCAGCATCTGGAAGAGTCAGCAAGAGGGACTAATAAACCTTTGCAGGGTAACCTGAATCCTCCACAAGAATAAAACAGCCAACGCACCTTGAACATTCAAATAAGAAACACGCAACTCGAAACAAATTATATTCCAGTATGCATTACTAAAGTGTATGTCAAGGTACACACACGTACACATACATATTATATATACACATACATACATATTATATATACACATACATACATATTATATATACACATACATACATATTATATATACACATACATACATATTATATATATACATACATATTATATATATATACACACACACACACACACACACACACACACACACACACATACATACATACATACATACATACATATATATATATATATATATATATATACATATATATATATATATATATATATATATATATATATATATATATATATATATATATATATATATATATATATATATATACATACATACATACATACATACACACACACACACACACCGTCCATGCCTTATCAGGTCAGAGCTGCTTTGGCAACAAAAAGGGGCGTTTTGGTGGCAAAAGGGGGGTTTACTCAATATTAGGTGGGTCGTTATAATGTTGTGACCAATTGGTGTACACTTATATTGTCCAGCATGTGTCCCTAACTGCTGCCTAGTCGTCCTCTGAAAATGTCTTATTCCAATTCTGTAAACAACTACAGTGTCTCACAAAAGTGAGTACACCCCTCACATTTTTGTAAATAACACTGAAGAAATGACACTTTTCTACAATGTAAAGTAGTGAGTGTACAGCTTGTATAACAGTGTAAATTTGCTGTCCCTTCAAAATAAGTTAACACAGCCATTAATGTGTAAACCACTGGCAACAAATGTGAGTAAACCCCTAAGTGAAAATGTCCAAATTGGGCTCAAAGTATTTTGTTTGGCAACTATTATTTTCCAGCACTGCCTTAACGCTCTTGGGCATGGAGTTCACCAAAGCTTCACAGGTTGCCACTGGAGTCCTCTTCCACTCCTCCGTGACGACATCACAGAGCTGCCGGATGTTAGAGACCTTTCGCTCCTCCACCTCCTGTTTGAGGATGTCCCACAGAGGCTCAATAGGGATTAGGTCTGCAGACATGCTTGGCCAATCCATCACTTTTACCGTCAGCTTCTTTAGAGGGGGGGGGGGGGGGGGGAGAGAGAGAGAGAGAGAGAGAGAGAGAGAGAGAGAGAGAGAGAGAGAGAGAGAGAGAGAGAGAGAGAGAGAGAGAGAGAGAGAGAGAGAGAGAGAGAGAGAGAGAGAGACTTTGCCATGACACTCAAAATTGTGTAAAACGTGAAGCGCTGCAAATACTTTCCAGAGGCACCGTATGTTCATTCTCCTTTGTCCCACTGTATGTAGTCATCCTCTCTCGATTACTCCTGAGATGGACTATGGGCTCTATAGTGTGTTTGGAATGAGCAATGCATGTTAGTTGTGGTCATGTCTACTCCTCTATGCAAATGGCAGCAAAGTGGGGGGAGGGGGGGGGTTATAATGACACACGAAAAAAACTGGCCAGTATCCCGACGGAGCCTACATATTTGCCAGCACACCAAGGATTGTCAAACTACGTCCCAAAAAGTAAAAATAAAAATAAAATAAAAAATCACATCATAAAGGTGCAACATTTCAGAGTCGTGCAGGACCCCTTCGTCAGACAGACTCCCTACCTCGGCACAGATCAATCCCGATAGGGGTGCCAGGGGACCTCTGTCTCCCAGGCGGCCCATCCATTGGTGGCATTATGGAGCGGTCCAGCTAGGAGCGCTAAGTAGGCTATAGGTTAAGCCAACGCCATGACTGATGATATTCTCTAATTGCACTAACAGACTATGTATGAATTTCTGTGTAGTCACCTTCCAGGTAATATTAGTTCTTACTAAAATGTAATGCAATGTTATGTATACTTGTTGAAAATAAAATACTTTGAAAGTAAAATTGGCAATTATTTTATATTTATAAAACACATATGTATTATCAAAAATTATTAATAAAACATTAACAGCGCTGAAGTCACTAAAGTTGACTCATGAGCTGATTGGCTCATAACCTATAAAGTATAATGAAATGTTGAAAACTTTAAGGTCTCAAAAGATAGTCTTTTGCCAAGAATCTCAGTCACTCAGAGCATACAGCTCAATCCAATGTAAATCCATGTAGGTCAGAATATCAGTTCACATACTGGCTCACGTCTTCCGAGGGCATCTGAAGACGTGAGTCAATCACGAAACGCGTCAGGGCGGGGCTACACGACTGTTCTCTTGCACTGGAGCTAGCATCTACCCGGGTCTCACGGAGCAGTGAATTTGGACGTATAAAGCCTTTGAGTGAGCAGATGCAGCACTTTTAGTGACAAGCTTCTTTTTACCTTTTACCGTGTAAGCATATGTGGGTAGCAGGGGTATTATTGTTATAATAAAGGGTTTTACACCATATGCAGTCTCCTTTTGCTTCCCTGCATGGCCGCTGTGCTGCATGTATTATCCAAGGAATATCACTCACACACACACCTAGAGGAGAGCAGCTGAGGATTGATATGCAAATAGGATCTTCCCAACGCTGACAATTATCCACTTCTTGGAGGGGAACAGCTGAGGCTGAGTATACTCAAGGCTGACAAACATCCACTATCTGGTGAGTACAATACCTTAAGGGGAGCACAGTAGTGTGAAGTTTTAAATGTCCCAACAGTTTTGGAATATGCAACCTTAAAATCTCACCTGGGAGGAACAGTATGTGAACTGATAGTCTGACCTACACGGATTTACATTGGATTGAGCTGTATGCTCTGAGTGACTGAGATTCTTGGCAAAAGACTATCTTTTGAGACCTTAACATTTTCAGCATTTCATTATACTTTATAGGTTATGAGCCAATCAGCTCATGAGTCAACTTTAGTGACTTCAGCGCTGTTAATGTTTTATTAATAATTTTTGATAATACATACGTGTTTTATAGTATTTTGTTTTATATACCGTATTTATCAGGGTATAGCGCGCTCCTGCTTATAGCGCGCACCCCTAAAGTTGCCCGAATTCCTGTGGAAAAAAGTTTTTTTGTACTTACAGTTTTGGTGTCTTGCGCAGCGTCCATCGGCGACCTCGTCGAGTCCGGCGTCCGTCTGCGGCTTCGGGTATCCTCTTCGTCGGGGTCCGGCGTCCTTCTGCGGCGTCCTCGCGTCCTCCTCGCTCGTTTCCCCTGCCGAGTTTGAATACTGCGCCGACATATACCGAGCGCAGTACACTTGTGTATCGTCGGGCAGGCTCGGCAACTCTCGCGCTGACGTCCTGCACGTGACCGCGAGAGGAGCCGAGACTGCCCGAAGATACACGAGTGTAATGCGCTCGGTATATGCCGGCGCAGTATTCAAACTCGGCACGGGAAAGCGGGTATCGACGTATACCGCGCACCCACTATTTTGCCCTGATTTTCAGGGCAAAATAGTGCGCGGTATACGCCAATAAATACGGTAATAGCTGCTATTTACCTTCTAAAAAATTCTACCTATACCATTGTGCGCTAATTATTTTATATTGTGTAAAGAAACCCATCGTCGTGAACTTTTTTTTTTTTTTTTCAGATTTATACTTTTGTTGGACAGCTGTAAAGCTTTGACCACAGTTAGGCCCCTTTCACACTGGGGCGGTTTGTAGACACCTGCAAACCGACCTGAAACAGCGGCTGCTGTGGTGCGCCAGCAGGACCGCTACTAAAGTTCTGCTAGCCGCATCTTTGGAGCGGTGTGTTTACCGCTCCTTCCAATTGAAAGCAATGGGAAACCGCAGCTATACCACCGGCAATGCACCTCTGCAGAGGCGCATTGCCGGAGTTAACACTTTTTCGGTTGCTAGCATGGGGCAAAACCGCACTGCTAGTGGCCGGATACCGCCGCAATTCCAACGGTAAAAACAGCAGTGCTTTACCGCCACCACACCTCCCTCCGCAGTGTGAAAGGGGCCTTAGGTTCCTTTCATACAGGGCGGATTCTGTTCTGATCAGCCAGGGATATGCTCACAAATCTCCCTGCAGAGCAGAGCAGGTGGAGGACACATTCTGAGGTTTCTGCACAGTGGACACAGACAAAGCCCGATCTGCTCTATGAAGGGCTGGGAGTAAACAGACTGCTGTTCATTTACACCCGACTACCTCCAATCCAATTTGCCTAAACAGAAGAGAAAAGATCCATTTTTTTTTTTTGTAATGGACCAATTCGGCCCAGAGGTAGGCAGGTGTAAATGAACGCAAATCTGTTTACACCCGCCTGTCCATAGGAATGCAGGGAACTTCTGATCAGATCCACCAGAAAGACCAACAAGTGGATATAATCGAATTGCACGTGTGAAAGGGCCATTATTATTTGAAGGGAAATATTCCACTATCGGGTGCAAAACAATGCAGAAACTGCAATCAACCTACCTACAGTACACCTGAGTCAACAAATGGTTGATGACCTTGTCCAGCTTATATTTTCGGTAGTCTTCCAGTCCATCTTTGATCGCAATAATAGTGAGGACGGCCAGCAAGGGGAGCATAGTGATCTCCTTCTGGAACGCTTCCACCAGCGGGACCCAGTTCAAGAAGACCAGAAAGAGGAAGTACAAATTGGCTGCTCTAAAAAAGAAAAAAAAAAAAAAATTGGGAACATTCCATTTTCTCACAGGTCAGCTAAAATACGGTACTGCAAATCATGACAATCAAACTTATGAAATAAATGAAGGTACCTAAGAAGATGCTTGCATTCACATTTCCAAGGCAGCAGGTGTCTCTTGGCACAACAAAAAAGTAGAACAAAAGACATTTTTTGTACAAAGTGGAAACGGATTAGAACACCTGTCGGATTTTTATTGCTGTGTCCCCATCAGGCTGGATTCACACCTATGCAGTTTTAGTGCTTTTTGCATATTTGCACTACAGTCCATCTAACATGGTTTCCCATGGAACACGTTCTGTAGTGCAAATCTGCAAAATGCAAGGGGTTTTACCTTTAGTTCTAAACACTGACAATGGCTATTGAAACAGGCAGCATTCAAATTCTGGCATAGAAATGCAACACTTAAAGTGGATGTAAACCCGATTCCTGAAATTTGAGCTGGGCAAATATATCTGCAGTGTTTTCTTATCTCTCTTCAAAGAGCCAAGTCCCATAGCTCTCTCCTGAACCGTTCCTCTGTTATCAGCCTGATAACTCCTGACAAATTATTGGACACATCAGATAAAAGCAGCCAGAAATTTCTGTCAGGGGAGGTTGCTATAAACAGATTAGCAGGGAGCTGGCCCTGTTACAAAACACCTCCGAGTCTCTGCCTATGATGAGAGGGGGTGTGTGCGCCTTTCCTCCAATCAGCAACTTTAGCCATCTTGGCTGTATGCCCAGACATCACACTCTGTGTTAAAGAGGAAGAGAAAATCTAACACGATCTGAACTTTCTAAACAGTATATAAGAATGAAGACAGCAGATATACATGTAAAACCTATGTAGGGAGATTTGGTTCATCCCTGTGCATCATCTGAGGTTGTTCACTTCATTGGGTGTATGGAGGGTTTACATCCACTTTAACCACTTCCATACCAGTCACTTCCCCACTTCCTGCCCAGGACAATTTTTAGCTTTCAATGCTGTCGCACTTTGAATGACCATTGCGCAGTCATGCTACACTGTACCCAAACTAAATTTGTTTCATTTTCTGCTCGCAAAAATAGCTTTCTTTTGGTGGTATTTGATCACCTCTGCGTTTTTTTGTTTTTGCGCTATAAATAAAAAAAGACAGACAATAAAAAAAAAAAAACACTGATGGGCACTGATGGGCAGCATGGATGAGGAGCTACTGACAGGCATTCCTGAATCGCACTGATTGCCACTTTGATGGGGCACTGACAGGCATTACCGATAGGGCATCGACAGACATTTATTAGGGGACAGGCTGGCAGGTGTAGGCACCGATTGGCACCTTTTGATGGGGGCTGTGCTGATAATAAAAAGTGCCGATTATCAGCACCGCCCCCCCCCCCCCTCTGACAGGGAGACACCGATTGGCTCTCCTTATCAGCGTGAACCGAGGAAAGTCATTTACCGGCACTTCCTGGTTCACACGATGATCAGCTGTGATTGGACACAGCTGATCACGTGGTAAGAGGCTTCATACCACGATTGGAGTAGCTGTGTGTCAGACTGAGACACAGCACCTCCGATCGCCACGCTGCGGGCATGCGTCGGCTGTGATATCCTGATCACGTCATATGACGTCCGGTCAGGATATCACAACCACTTTGCCGCCGTCATTCTCCCATATGGCGGGCGGCAAGTGGTTAAAGTGGTTCTAAAGGCAGAAGGTCTTTTACATAAAGTTGTTGTAAAACCTAAGGCTGGGTTCACATCTATGCAAATTGGATGTGGGTTTCTCCACATCCAATTCGCATAGCAGAAGAATGTGACCGGCTCTCTACGGTTCACATATCTCCAGGGCGGCTGCAGGGTGCCCTGCTCAGAAACATGGTGCGTCTTTGGCTCTGTTTCAAGACCGAATTCAGGCAAAGATTCTGCCCCGATTGGTCCCTGAACCGGAGAACAGATACACACAGCGTTCCTGTGTGATCCGCAGCCTTACATATACCCATTGAAGTGACTGGCCTTAAATGATACACAGATGAAAAAAAATCCTCCTACATTAGTTGTACCCGTTTAGCTCCAGTCTTTCCTTCTCTACATCTGTTTAAAGTGCTGAATTTAAAAGCTTTCCTGACAGTTCAGAAAAAAATGGGAAGGAGAGCTGAAGTCACACTCTGCAGAGCTCAGTGACAAGAGCTCCAAGAGCTGATTGGAGAGAAGGGGACACACCCCCCTCCACTCAGCACACAGGAACAGAGTTGAGGCTGTCAACCAGCTGTAGATGCCTCCCCTGTCACCATTTTTCTCTTGGTGTCAGGAAAATTGTTCAGCAGCGATTCATGCTTAGTGCGCCTTATTGAGACAAGTACACACTAAAGAGGGGCTATGCTTTGTTCATGTTTCATGTCTGAGGTTTACCAGCACTTAAAGGCATTCTAATAACCTTGTGTGCAGCTCCCCCTCCAAAGCCCTTCTTATTCTTGCCTGAGCACCAATCTGAAACCAACGCTGTGCCTGAGAGCAGATTCTCTTTTCTCATTGGCTCAGACACAGCAGCATAAGCCATTGGCCAGTAAGGAGGGAGTGGAATACCAGACTAAGTCATGTTCTGTGTGTGTGTCTTATGGCCACACAAAGGCGGCTCAAGAGCGTGTAGCACTAGTGCCCCTATAGCAAGTGGCTTGCTATGGTGGCACTCTAAAGGAGAAAGGGGTCAGGAGCACCTAGGGGGAACCCAGAAAAGGATGTGGGCTTCCCTGTGCAAAGCCATTGCACAGAGCAGGTAAATATTACTAAATACAACATTTTAGTTTTTATTTTTAAATAACAAACCACCACTTTCCCTTTATAATCACTTTAATTATCTTGACTAGACGCCTGAAGCGAAAAGATGCTTTAAATTTTTTTGAGATGTTTACATTATACGATGTATCCAGATTTGTCATTCTATCTGGCAATGCAAATCCCGCAGCTAAACAAGTGTTAACTAGAATTCTGGCTTTCTTCCAAACCGACTGCTGGAATTTCCAAAATGGATTGTATGAAGAGGCTCAGCCAGCAGAAGGTGACAATGACATTAGAAAGGTGCGGGCACCAAGTTTTTTACACGTAGTATAATGCTTTCCATATACTGTATAAAGAATGGCATGAAATATTAGTGCAGTTGTGACAATGACTAACCAAATCATGGTATATGAAGCAGAAGAAAGAATGAAAAAAAAATACAGGAATACACAGGAACTTCACCCGCAGTGACCGCTGAACACACAGGCTGTGCAGGAACGTACCTGTGAAACTGTTCAAATAGGTTCCGTGGTATGAAGTTCAGTAGAGTGTAGTTAGTGGTCCGTATCTTGTTGTTCTTGTAGCCTTTAGTTAGCCGGTCATACTCATCCTTGAACTGGTCCAGGTATGGGACAACCACCCTATGTTTAGAAGTGCCGCTCCCCGTGTCGGTAGTTCTGCAGAATTTCAGGTACGATCGCGTTGCTGAGGCACTCCTTTGGGTTTCGTTGCTGCTGCCGTCTGTCTGTGCCACTTCCTGCCATCTGTGACGAGCCCACTGGAGGGGTCTGGCCATATCGATCAAACTTGTGGTGAAAGTCTTCTTTAGTCTAACAAGAGAAAAGGTTGAAAGATTGTTTGCAAAGGCTGTATATGGTCTACTATAGTTACATAACATTGTGTAGACTGGAGCACTGGCCTGGAAGGGCTGAGAGGGAAGACCACCCTGGGCCCTTAAAGAGGATCTTCACTGCATCCGAGCACCACAAACCAAAAACACTATTTAATACATTTTTAATATTTAAAGCAAAGTCCCCCACTTTATCTATGCTTTATTTTGTTCAGAAATCACTTTGAAAAACACCCCCTTGCATTTCTGTCTGTGGCCATCTTAAGTAAGGGCAAATGATTCATGTAGCATTTATTATCTGGAAACCATCTGCCTTTAGCTCAGGCATGCATGCAGGAGGATGTGCTTAGCTGAGAAAACCACCCTCCTCTTCTACCTTCCTGAAGACTCCTGGGATGTATGGCATCATTTGACTAGGCAAGAAACCGGGAAGTAACTGAAGAAATGTTAAAAAATAAAGAAAAAAGGTTTATAACAAGTAAATAAGATATGCTTTCCTATTTACTAATGCTAGCAGCACGAAGATTAAAAATAATCAATCAATGTTGATTGGGAAACTGAAGTTCCTCTTTAAGGTCTCATTCACACAAGGCGGATCCGTTGCCACAGAGTCCGCCAGCTCAGCGGGAGATCTCTCCGTTGATCTCTGCTGAGCCGGCGGATGACAGGTCTCTCTCTGCTCACTGAGCGGAGAGGGGCTCGTCGAGCGCCACTGATTCCTATGGAGAGATCAGACAAAAACGGACAGCATGTCGATTTTCATCAGATCTCACCCGATCCGATCTGCCAGGACAGATGGCGAACATATCGTCATACGTCTGATTTTAGCGGATCGGATGTCAGCAAACATGGTAACCGCTGACATCCGTCGATTCATAGACTTACATGGAATGCCCGTTCAGGTCCGCAGAAAAAAAAAAAAAAAACTGACAGGCGGACCTGAACGATCCCCCCATGTGAAAGGGGCATAAGGCCATGGGCCACGTTTGTGTGGGCACCACAGTCCATTTACTTGAATGGGCTGCAATGCCTGCTTTTCATGCTGTAAAATGGTTTCTGACCCATTTTGAAAACAGCGGCCAGGAAACCACATGTTGCTTATGCAGTTTGCACAATGAGATGTCACCGAGGTTCCCACAAACGTGCTGCGTTTTGAGATGTGTTTCATTAAGCATAAATATCAGTCCAGCGTGTTTTTAAAAAGCAGCATGTTTTGTCTGTGAGCGCGGAAACAGGTGCTACTCCAGCACCCGCAATAATGTGAACCAGGCCTTAAGCAAAACTAAACTCACCGATATAATGGCTTCCAAAAAAAAGATACATTTAAGGCACGCTGTGAATCATCACTGTCCCAGTTGCTTGTGTTATCTACTGAACGGTCAAACTATTAAATGACTGGTGTCATAACTGATCACCTGTGCAGCATCTTGATAACTACAGATCAAACAGAGGCCAAGATGGCAGCTCCCTTGGCGGTAAAGGAGAGGAGGTTTAGTTCCACTATACTACCTAGGAACCCATCAACCAAATGCTAAGCATGAGCCCAGGCGTGTTCGCAGCTAGCACGTGCAGAGCCCGCCAGAAAGTCGGCACTGAACAGCGCTAAACGCAGGCAGTGAGATATTCCTCGATCACTGCAGCCACGCATCGGGAAAATGGCTCACTGCCTGCGATTAGCGCTGTGCACGTGCTATTTGCGAACACGCCTGAGCTCATCATTACTAAAACGCCACACCCGGTCACATCAATTAGAGCAGGAGGGAAGGGAACTAGGAGGTAAATTAGCTTTCTAGCAGCAAAGAAACCCCATGTTAGTGAGGAAGCACAAAACAAAAATAAAGTCATACATTTTAAAAGTGGTTAAAAAAAAAAAAATACCCAAATCCATCTCACGAGTCAGAAATCTTAAAACGGATGCAAAGCTTTTCTTTATTGGGCGCAGGTCTTTTTAAAAAGGTGCCACTGCCTGTACAGTATTGCAAATGCTTTATTAAAGTTCCTCTCCTGAAATCTTGTAATATACCACTCCTGCTCTGTGAATAAAATTCATTAAAAACATAGTTAAATTATCTTTTTGAATTTCCCTGTATGTCTAAAGGCACACATTGAAATTCTGATGCCCCGTACACAAGATTGGTTTTCCTGTTGGAAAAAGTCTGATGGGAGCTTTTGGTCGGGAATCCCGACCGTGTGTATGCTCCAATAGAAAAACTGCTGGAAAAAAGATAGGAGAGCAGGATCTCTTTTTTCCAGTCAGGAAAAAAAAAATGATCAAAATTCGTGTGTACAAATCCCAATGCGCAAAATTCCGACGCATGCTCGGAAGCATAGAACTTAATTTTGTCGTTCGTCTTAGTTTTTTACATCACCGCATTCTTGGCAGTCAAAAGTTCACTGAACTTTTTTTTCCAAACAGCTCGTGTATACGGGGCATAACATTTCTCCACCTAAGGTACATGAATCTGGGGTGCACACTGTGAGCGGAGGGGCGCTCCGACCATACGGGCACTATGTTCTCAGTGGAGCCAAGTTGGGAGGTGGAGCCCAAAATTAGTCCTCCATCAGGTAAGTAGGCAGATCCATGGCCAATGGTTATAGAATCTGCCCAATGCTAATTACAAGGAGGGAATAGACCTGTTAGGGAACTGGTGTTTCAGCTTTCCCATTGGGCTTCATCCACTGTCAACATCACTTGTTGCTATGAGGTGGTCGGCTGTGAAGTGGAGCCCTTTATGGACACTGGGACATATGCGCGTGTGTGTCTCTCTCTCTCTCTATATCTATATCTATATATATATAGAGAGACACACACAGGTTACAACATTTTACTTCACATATAAAAAATGTAATATATATATATATATATATATATATCACATGTTGATCCTGAGTATTCCCCCCCTTCTCCTCGTGTTATACCTTCCTGTTCTATCAATGATATTTTATATATATATATATATATATATATATATATATATATATATATATATATATACACACACACACAAAAAAATTGTTTTTCTGTTCCCATTGTGGTTTTAAACTCTTATGCCGTGTACACACAATCGGATTTTCCAATGAAAAAATTTTTTTTTAGTAGTTTTATCAGGGGTTGCGTACCACCCTGTTAAACATTTGTAATTCATTCCGGCAGTTCTAATATCTACGGCAGAAGTATGGGTTAATTTAATTTTTTTTCCTATGGTGGTTTTATCCCTTTGTGACCCCAATTGCCTTTCCCATTTTTTTTTATGGTGGAATATCCAGTTTGTCCATAGTTAACAATAGTTTATATAGCCTTGATATACTACTTTTTGTACTATCCACTTTACATAAAAGTTCCAACGGGGTAAGCTCTTCTCCTGATCTAATTGGTTGAGGTAGTTTCTTGACAAAATGGGACAACTGGGTATACCGCTATTCTTTTATCACCATTGGGTCATCCTTGTGCTTTAACTCTTGAAGTGATAGGATTTCCCCTTGTTTTATTATCTCTCTTAACTGTGCTTTATCCTTTTTTATCCAATTTCCTCCAATTCTCTTTTTCCCCGGTGGCAAATGTGTGCATTTAATAGATGCATTTAAGGTGCCATTACCAATTATTGGCGCCCAAGCATGTTCAACGAGGGCAGCACATTCCAGCATAGCATGGGAAATGTACATATGGTCCAACACATGGTGTGAACCAGCCCTTACAACCAGGAGAGGGGGCAGAGGTGGCCAACATGCCACCTGCTACACAGCGTACAGAGACAGGCACTCTGCCTGTCTCTGTACACAAACTTACAAGTTGGACCTTGTTACCTCCAGTTTGGCCATCTATGAACTAGAAATAGTTATTTTTGAATCTGGTGCAGTAAAAGTGGCACTAGTAAAAAAAAACTACCTACCAAAATGGGCGGCAAGTATTTTGGAATCTGGCGCAAACCATTTTAAAGGGCCAAACCGCCAGAAAAGTGTTAATGCTTTTTGAATTCCAGCAGTGTGTTACAAATCTTTTTATGCTTTTAATTTGTGTGCAAAACATACACACAGAGCTGGTATTGTAATGGCAGAATTCTCTGCTCTATAAGGAATGTTGCACTACGGAGTGTGGAGAAAGTTCCAGTTACGGTATATGAAAGTTTTTCAGACAACTGGTGAAGGAAATAACTAAAAGCATGACCCCCTTTATTATCCCACGCATTCATCAAATGTTACAATGATTAGGATAAACCAATGAAACAAAACATGACCATTCCCATAGCTTATTGGAGCATATCTACTAAAGATCCCATGAAAGACGGGAAGCCATCTTATCACATGCTTTACATTACAGAAGTACGCCTGCCATACGTGGACATTTTATAGGGAAAGCCAAGCCCATCAACCAGCTTGCTTCTGCTTTAACCATTTCAGCCCTGAAAGGTTTACCTCCTTCATGACCAGGCCATTTTTTGTAAAACGGCACTGCGTTACTTTAGCTGACAATTGCGTGGCTGTGTGACGATGTACCCAAATACATTTTATGTCCTTTTTTTGACACAAATAGAGCTTTCGTTTGGAGGTATTTGATCATCTCTGTGTTTATTGTTTGCACTATGAACAAAAAAATAAAAAACAATATTTTTTTTTAATTTTCTGCTATAACACCCACCCAATATTTTTTATTTTATTTTTAAATCAAATGTCATCGGTTTAAGGCCAATATGTATTCTGCTACATATTTTTTTGGAAACAAAAAAAAAAACCAATAAGCATATATTGATTGGTTTGCGCAAAAAAGTTATAACATCTACAAACTATGGGATTTCTTATGGATTATGGACAAGTAATGGCAGCGATTAGCAACTTGTAGCAGGACTGCAACATTGCAGCGGACAAATCAGACACTAAGGGCCCTTTCATACGGGGCGGATTAGTAATGATCCGCCTCCGTGTGTCCGTAAGCTCAGCGGGGATCGCTCTGTATATCCCCGCTGAAGCAGCGGCTGACAGGGCGGTCCCCGCACACTGTGCAGGGACCGCCCTGTCTTTTCTCCATTCTGCCCTATGGGGGGGATCGGATGAACACGGACTGTGTGTCCATGTTCATCAGATCCACAGACAGAAGAAAAAAACCAGGACATTCTTCTGTCTGCAAAATCGGATCTTTACAGAGGCGGGAGTCATCGGATGTTTATCCGCCGACACCCGCAATCACATAGGGACCAATGTATGTCTCTTTTTCATCCGCAAACGGATGGATGAAAAAGCGGACATACGGTCCGCACGTCTGAAAGGGCCCTTAGTGACACTTCTGACACTTTTTGGGGACCAGTGACACCAACAAAGTGATCAGTGCTAAAAATATGCACCGTCACTGTACTAATAACACTGACAGGAAAGGGGTTAACATCGGGGCAATCAAAAGGGTTAAATGTGTCACCAAGGTCTGCTTTCTAACTGTGTGGGGGTGCATGCACTGTAAGAAGAGAGATCTGTATTCCTGCTCATCAGGATCTGTCTTCCCCAGTCAGAAAGGCGATTGTTTACATAGGCAGACTGCTGTTCTGTCTGCCTCGGGAAGAGGCTACTCCCTTAATTTGGGCTGTCTATGCAGTTGGAGTGCAGTTCAAAATACATCCAACTGCATTCAGTGTGAAAGGGCCCTAGGGCAGCCCATACATTTTTTTTATTCAAACAACATGAAAAAAAAAAAAAAAAAACACACACACACACACACACACACACACACACAACCACAACAATTCGAGCGCAGAGATACTTCCCCACCGAATACACCAATCAGCATTGCCACCTATAGCCTTCAAAGCTGATCCAAGTGGGGAAAATCCAACTGGACAGTTGTACAGAATTTAAATCGGTAGATTGACTTCTGTACAACCACAGTGCGCATACATGGATTGAAATTGGGCCAATCTCTGCTGAACCGACCAAATTTAGTTCCATGTAACGCTTCTAAGCTTGCCTTCTCACATACAATGCAGGGTTTAAAGCCCTGATGCCAATGGACTGCCCACACCCTGGGACTTTGGGCAGAAGAGAACAGTGCTGGTGCCTGCTGGACCAAGGTATAGGATTTTTTTTGAACATTCGCAGAATTGTATGTGATGATCGCTGCTGGACGCACACAAAGTGAAGAGGGAATCTCGGATTCCTGCCCCTACAATTTGCACTGACCTAAATCACCTATTTAGTCTAAAGCCCCATACACACGGTCACACTTTTTGCCAACAAACTTCAAAATCTGCAAGTTTTCAAATTTGTCCGACCATGTGTACGCTCCATCGGACCAACTTTTTCGGGTTTCATCCGACAAAAAGTTGGGTCTGCATACGGACCAACTTTTCGGCAACAAAAGTCTGATGGTGCTTTGTCTGACCGTGTGTACAGCAAGCCATCTGACTTTTGTACAAAGTGCAAATACGCATGCTCAGAACCAATGTTAAAATCAACCAACAATAGCAGAAGTTAACCAAAGGGTGGCGGTAAAGAGCAGAAAAACCACGTGATGTTGGCTAATTTTTAGAAAAGTTTGCAGAAAAGTCTGAGCGTGTGTATGCTATGGGTGTGACCGGACAAATCACTTCGGACAAAGATCCAAGGGAACGTTTGTTGGATGTCTGACCGTGTGTACGAGGCTTTACAGACCAAAAGGGAGAACATAGGAAGTTAATGGTTTGAAGCTCCACTCCGGGCTTGCCATTACATCTAGGAATTTCCTGCAAATCTTGTTCCTCCTCTTATTTCAAACATGATTAGGAGTTAAAGTAGAACTATATTCAAAATGTTTTTTTTCATATTGGATAGAGCAAATCTGTCAGATTTTTTTTCCCACCATCTGTGTGTCATTGGGGAGATTTCCCTTTACTTTCTGTCCTATAGCCTAAAGCCTCCATACACACGATCAGAATTTCATACAAAAAAAATAAAAATACAACTTTTGAAGCTATCGTATGATAATCTGATCCTTAGTACCCAGCTTTCGCGCACATTTATTTTTTTAAAGGGACAAACCGTAAAAATAAATAAATCTAGCACGATAAAACAATAAAAATGTGCATCACTTCCGAATTTGTATTCTGTCCTATGAGAATTTTCGTACTTTAGCAACCTATTTGTTTTCAATATGGAAACTTGCATACAAAAACCCCCCCAAAAAAAAGAAAGGGTGATCAATCGTCCGATAATCTCGTTGTGTGTACTAGGCTTTGACCTCTCTCATCTACTGCCAAGAGTCCAGACAACTGTCACACGACGCAGCCGTCATCACGGCCTGCAATTGTCACTTTCGATTTCTCAACTATCTACACTTATTTTTAGTATAGAGCTTAGTTTTGCCGAGTATGTTTCTATTTGTCAGGATTTACGGATACCCGATACTATAGATTGTCCTTGCCCTTCAGCTCTGACCTAAAGAAAAACTATTTTTAAAAAAATATAATATTTTTTTTTTTTAGACCATGTAATTTGAGGACAAAACCAAAACAATCTATTACAAAACGGAACCAAATCAGGAAGGCCTTTGCACTAAATAGTCGATGGAAGACCTAAAAGGAGATTGTACAGTGCCTTGAAAAAAGTATTCATACCTCTTATAATTTTTCACAATGTTGTCATATTACAACCAAGAATGTAAATATTGAGATTCAGAAAGAGATACGACGGCGTATCTCTGAGTTCCGACAGTCGTATCTATGCGACCGATTCATAGAATCAGGTTACGCATAGATATCCCTAAAATCCGACAGGTGTAAGTGTCTTACACCGTCGTATCTTAAGCTGCAATTCCAGGCCGGCCGCTAGGTTGCGCTTCCGTATTTTTACGCGACGAATATGCAAATGAGTTACGCAGATTCAGAAACGAACGACCGCCCGGCGCTTTTTTTTTTACGACTTTAGCTTTCGGCTTTTTCCGGCGTATAGTTACCCCCTGGGTCTATGAGGCACAGCCAATGTTAAGTATGGCCGTCATTCCCGCGACAAAATTTGAATTTTTTACAACGTTTGCGTAAGTCGTTCGCGAATACGGATGGACGCAATTCGCGTAAACGTTGAAAGCATGATGAATTGCCAACATCATTTGGAGCATGCGCACTGGGATTCAGTCGCGGCCGGCGCATGCGCAGTTCATTCGGCGCGGGGACGCGCATCATTTAAATGATACACGCCCCCTACCAGCCGAATTTGAATTCCGCCGGGCGATTTACGCTACGCCGCCGCAACTTTACAGGCAAGTGCTTTGTGAATAAAGCACTTGCCTGAAAAACTTGCGGCGGCGTAACGTAAATAAGATATGTTACGCCAGCAGAAAGATCCGCTGATCTTTCTGAATCTGGCCCGTAGTTTATTGGAATTTTATGTGATAGGCCAACACAAAGAGGCAGGAAAATTATAAATGGTTTTCCAAATAAATATGTGAAAAGTGTGAGTTAGTGCATTTGTATTCAGACCCCTTACGAAAATCCAGTGGAACCAATTACCTTCAGAAGTCACCTAATTAGTCCACCTGTGTGTAATTTAGTCTCTGTATAAATACAGCTGTTCTATGAAGTCCTCAAAAGGTTTGTTAGAGAAACTTAGTGAACAAACAGCACCATGAAGACCAAGGAACACACCAGACAGGTCAGGGATAAAGTTCTGGAGAAGTTTAAAAGTAGGGTTCGGCTTTAAAAACAAATATCCCAAGCTTTGAACATCTCACAGAGCACTGTTCAATCCATCATCCAAAAATGGAAAGAGTATGGCACAACTGCAAACCTACCAAGACATGGCCGTCCACCTAAACTGACAGGTCAGGCCAAGGAGAGCATTAATCAGAGAAGCAGTCAAGAGGCCCATGGTAACTCTGGAAGAGCTGCAGAGATGCACAGCTCAGGTGGGAGAATCTGTCCACAGGACAACTATTAGGTATGCACTCCACAAATCTGGCCTTTATGGAAGAGTGGCAAGAACAAAGCCATTGTTGAAAGAAAGCCATAAGAAGTCCCATTTGCAGTTTGCAAGAAGCCATGTGGGGGACGCAGCAAACATGTGGAAGAAGGTGCTCTGGTCAGATGAGACCAAAATTGAACTTTTTGGCCTAAAAGCAAAATGTTATGTGTGGCAGAAAACCAACACTGCACATCACCCTGAACACACTATACCCACTGTGAAACATGGTGGCGACGGCATCATATTGTGTGGATGCTTTTCTTTAGCAGGGACAGGGAAGCTGGTCAGAGTTGATGGGAAGATGGATGGAGCCAAATACAGGGAAATCTTAGAAGTAAACCTGCTAGTCTGCAAAAGACTTGCAAAGACTGGGGCAGAGGTTCACCTTCCAGCAGGACAACGACCCTAAACATACAGCCAGAGCTACAATGGCATGGTTTAGATCAAAGCATATTCATGTATTAGAATGGCCCAGTCAAAGTCCAGACCTAAATCCAATTGAGAATCTGTGGCAAGACTTGAAAATCGCTGTTCACAGATGCTCTTCATCCAATCTGACTGAGCATGAGCATTTCTGCAAAGAAGAATGGGCAAAATAGTCACTCTTTAGATGTGCAAAGCTGGTAGAGACATCTTCAAAAAGACTTGCAGCTTTAACCGCATTGAAAGTATTGGCTCAGGGGGGGCTAAAAATAAATAAATAAATGCACGCCACACTTTTCACATATTTATTTGAAAACAAGTTTGAACACCATTTATTATTTTCCTTTCACAATAATGTGCCACATTGGGGGTTATTTACGAAAGGTAACTCCACTTTGTACTACATGTGCACTTGGAAGTGCAGTCACTGTAGATCTGAGGGGAAGCTCTGAAATTAGGGGAAGCTCTGCTGATTTTATCACCTAATCATGTGCAAGCAAAAATGCTGTTTTTTATTTTCCTTGCATGTCCCCCTCAGATCTACAGCGACTGCACTTCCAAGTGCACTTGTAGTGCAAAGTCGATTTGCCTTTAGTAAAAAAAAAACATTGTGTTGGTCCATCACATAAAATCCCAATAAAATACATTTACGTTTTTGGATGCAACATGAGAAAATATCAAGGGGCATGAATACTTTTTCAAGGCACTGTATAGTGTATGCTCAATAAGGGCACATCTAGGACAACTTACCAGCAACAGGATCGCTAAAAAGTTAGGGCCAGATTCCCATAGAACTGCAGCGGCGTAACGTATCGTAGATACGTTACACCGCCGCAAGTTTTCATCGCAAGTGCCTGATTCACAAAGCACTTGCGATGCTTTGCGTGCCGTGACGTCATTTTTTCGAACGGCGACGTGCGTAGCGTACTTCCGTATTTCCCGGACGTGTTACGCAAACGACGTTAAATTTTAAATTTCGACCCGGGAACGACGGCCATACTTTAGTCAGCAATACGATTGCTGACTAAAGTTAGGGCACCCAAAACGACGACTAAATTTGCGACGGGAAACTAGACTAGCAGCGACGTAGCAAACGCGAAAATCCGTCGGGGATCCGTCGTAACTGCTAATTTGCATACCCGACGCTGGTTTACGACGCAAACTCCACCCATCGGCGGCCGCGGTATTGCATCCTAAGATCCGACAGTGTAAAACAATTACACCTGTCGGATCTTATGGATATCTATGCGTAACCGATTCTATGAATCAGTCGCATAGATAGAAACAGAGATACGACGGCGTATCAGGAGAAACGCCGTCGTATCTCTTTGGTGAATCTGGCCCTTAAACACTGAGCTGCTTCTACAGCGTCACTCCCCCGCAGATATAAATGCTAGATTGTCACTTGGCAGCAACAATACAATAAGCTAGGGGCCAGTTCACATTTGTGCGTTTTACATACATTTTAGATGCCTTACTACTGAACTCTATTTTTTGCTATGCTAAATGCTGAGCACATTTTTGTTTGTAGATGAAGCAGTGTGTATGGCCCCATTGATCACTATATAGTGCGGCTGGTCAAAAAAAAAAAAAAAAAAAAGTACGCATTTAAACAATTCTGTAAAAAAAAAACAAAAAAAAAAAAAAACAAACAAACAAACATCCCCTGTACATTGTCAATAGGACTGTAGGAATTCAGCCATCTTTTCTATTTTCTCACGTGGTGCTATTCCCTCCCGGATCAGTGTGAACCTCCATGTGTCTAATTAAAGCCATTGTTTGTTCTACACGGCTGGGGTGTTAATTACTCGGCTCTGAGATCGACGTCTGGGGAAACGCTTACCGATCAAACAAACAGGAATGCTGCAAGGCCAGCACCATGTGCATGAGCAAGATGTAGCAATATTAAGATCTTGTATACAAAATATCTACTGCAAGTACACAGAGTTTCTAGTTACTGCAAATGTCTAAGCATTTAGAAGAAACTACTTGAATGTTCTACAGCTGCAGAACACAAAACAGGAAGCTGTCAATGCCACAGATTACCTAGAAAGGAAATGATTTTACACTGAATTTAGGAGTCCATAGGCTTTATTAATCTTTAGGCCCCATTCACACACATTGGTTCTGCGCCAAAACCGCACAGAAAAACACATTCATTTTGAATGGGCCTGCCTCCGCTCCAAAGAAGCTCATATACCAAAAATTCGGTACTGAGCCAGGCGTGTTTAGCGACACTTTTTTTTTGCTGCAACAGTCGTGGCAAAAATGGCACAGTGTTTGGTGTGCCATTAAAAAACGTTTATGGTACGACAAGTATGTTGCACGTTTTGATACAATTCTGTAATCGTGGGCACAAACCAGAAATTCTGTCCACGATTCCAATACATTAAAGTGTGAATGCGGCCTTAAAATAGAAATACAGCTAAAACTTTTAGCCTCGCAGTCAGCTGATGTCAGAGAGCTCTACACTCTGGAAGCAGAGGGAGGCTGGTGCTAAATATTATTATTTCGGGGGGCGTCAAACTAACAAGCCCCCCCACAGGGGAAGGCGGATGGGAAGGCAGCAAGCACAGCGGGAGAGAAATGGACCTTACCTTAGGAGGGGGAGAGCCGGGGCCTTTGCTTCTCCAAAAAAAAAAAAAAAAAAAAAAACTCAGATGGGGCACACATACGGTCAGAATATCTGATGAAAAAATTCCATCAGACTTTTTTCATCGGAAATTCTGATCATGTGTACAAGGCATTAGTCGTGCATTCTACAAATCTGGCCTTTATGGAAGAGTGGCAAGAAGAAAGTCATTGCTGAAAGAAAGCCATAGGAAGTCTTGCTTGCAGTTTGCGAGAAGCCATGTGGGGGACCAGGTGCTCTGGTCAGATGAGACCAAAATTTAACTTTTTGGCCTAAAAGCAAAACGCCATGTGTGGTGAAAAATACAGGGAAATCTAAGAAGAAAACCTGTTATGCTGCGTACACATGGGTCAGAATTTTGGACAAGAAAAGTTCGATGTTAGCTTTTGGTCAGAAATTCTGACCATGTGTAGGCCCCATCAGACTTTTTCTGTTGGAATTTCTGACAGCAAATATTTGAGAGCTGGTTTTCAAATTTTCCAACGGGAAAAGTTCTTGTCGGAAATTCTGATCGTCTGTGTGCAATTCCGACGCGCAAAAAAAAAAAAACATGCATGCTCAGAATCATGTCGAAGCATGCTCAAAAGCATTGAACTTCATTTTTTCTCAGCTCGCCATAGTGTTGTACATCACCGCGTTCTTGACGGTCGGAATTTTGTGTGACCGTGTGTATGCAACACAAGTTTGAGCCAAAATTCCTTCGGGAAAAAATCAACTTTTTTGGGCAGAATTTCCGATCGTCTGTACGCGGCATTAGTCTGCAAAAGACTGGAGGTTAATCTTACAGCAGGACTATTACCCTAAACATACAGCCAGAGCTACAATGGAATGGTTTAGATTAAAGCATATTCATGTGTTAGAATGGCTCAGCCAAAGTCCAGACTTAAATCCAATTGAGAATCTGTGGCAAGACTTGAAAATGACCGTTTACAGAAGCTCTCCATCTAATCTGACAGAACTTGAGCTATTTTGCAAAGAAGAATGGGTAAAAATGTCACTCTCTAGATGTGCAAAGCTGGTAAAGACATCCCCATAAAGATTTGCAGCTGTAATTGAAGCGAAAGGTGCTTCTACAAAATAATCATTTTCCTTCCACTTCACAATTATGTGGCACTTTGTTTTTGGTTGTAACATGACAAAATGTGGAACATTTCAAGGGGCGTGAATACTTTTTCAAGACACTGTATTTCCGCGTAAACACTTTGGAATTTCCGACAACAAATGTTCGATGGGAACTTGTTGTCGGAAATTCCGACCATGTGTAGGGTCCATTGGAAATTTTCTGTCGGAATTTCCGACAACAAAAATTTGAGAGCTGGTTCTCAAATTTTCCCAGAACAAAATCCGTTCTCGTAAATTCCAATCGTGTATAGCCAATTCCAATTCACAAAATTCAACGCATGCTCTGAATCAAGTACGAGACGGAAGCGCTCGGTCTGGTAAAACTAGCGTTCGTAATGGAGATAGCACATTCGTCAACGGACTTAAAAGAACGAGGCTGAAAAGCACGAATAGTCTCCCACCAAACTTCTACTAACACGACTGGTATCGAACTTCCCTTTAATTGTGCCGTCGCACGTGACCGCGTTCTTGGCGTTCGGAATTTCTGACAACATTTGTGCGACCGTGTGTATGCAAGACAAGTTTGAGCCAACATCCGTCGGAAAAAAATCCATGGTTTTGTTGTCGGAATGTCCGAACGTCTGTGCTGAACAGTACAAAGCATATTTAAGCTGGGTGCACACAGGTGACTATTTAAAGCGGAGTTCCGCCGTGGTAAAAATAAAAAAGTGGGGTCAGCGGAAGTTTCATTTATGGGTGGAAGATACGATTTCATGCATATGAAATTAGACACGCCTGTCAATAAACGACAAACGATTTTTCACAAAACAGTGATTTCAGAAAAAGGTCATGTGTCATACATCCCTTTTCCTGCTGTAGGAAATACAGAATGGTTTATAATGCAGTTATTGTTATCTTGCTGTTCTTTATTTATAATGTGGTTAGGTGACACAGCTCTATGAAGCACCACATCCTTGGAATAGTACTCAGAGGGCAAGGGACATTTAATGGGACTTCACAGGGCTTTAGAAATTATAGATAAACCATTCATGGTATAAAACAAAAACAAAAAAAAAAGAAGAAAAAAAAAATCACAAGTCTATACACATATGTTACATAATCACTTGTGTAGTAACATAGATGGTAACATCTTGGTACCTATTCCCAACATGTTTCGCCCCCCCCCCCCCCCCCCCCCGGGGCAAGTGCTGTTCTTTATGTTTCAGTACCTTAAAAGTTTCACTGCCATTTTACAATAGTTTAAAGGCATAGTCCACCTTTTGCATAGAAAAACAAAAATGAATGCACCCATATTGAATAATCTTAAAAAAAAAAAAAAATTGCATTTATAACTTTCTTCCACAGAAGCCTGCAAAGCATTGCAATCAGAGGATCAAAGGTGAAACACTCTGGTCAACGCAGACTATTCCTCCAGCTGCTGGTCCCTACTATAAATGAGCTCAGGCGGGTTTAGACACGAGTCAGAATCCACCGGAGCCAGCCTATCCCACCAGGAAGCAGTCAAAGCCGACAGCCCATTATAGACAGCTGGAGACATTCCCTGCCCCACAGCCACAGGTGATTAATAGCATTCTCCTATTGAAAACAATTGGAACAATCACACCAATTATTGCAGATGATATTAAAGGGATTACTAAAGGCAAGAACAAACATGCAATCATTTTTCAGCAGTCCTTCAATGTAGTGGTCGCATTAATTTACCTTTTTTTTTTTTTTTTTTTAAAGCCTAGAACATTTTCAGCAAATAACTCTTGATCCCGCCAGAAATGCAGCATCCTCATCACTTCCTGTGAGCTGCACTGAAGAATATATTTTTTTCTAGCCATCTTCTGTAAACTACCAATTGCCCTACTCCTATGTAATGGAGATGAAGCGATAAGACATGTTTGTAGTCCATAGCAAGAGAGCAGCTTAGGGCGACAACCATATCTACCTACATGGATACAGTTGCGTGAGATTTGGTAGTGGGTATAGATACACTAAGCGTTCACCTGATCAGGTTGTTTACCGTCAGGTCAGGGAACATTTGTTTGTTGCTTTCCACTTTTAATACCTTGGCTGATGTTCCCTGGTCAAGACTGCACGGGGGTAAAAAGTGTAGAGGGGGGGGGGGGGGGGGGGGTTGCTTCGTCGATTAACAAGGAAAACCTATGTTAGACTTACCGGTAACAGTATTTCTACGAACCTTCCAGGACGGCACACCTGAGAGATGAGGCCTCCTCCCTACAGGAAACACAATCAATTGACAGCTTGTTACAAGTCCCTACCCTTCCCCTTGATCCCCAGTATGTAAAAAAATAATCCAAAACTGGTTCACAAGGGACATTGTTCCATATAGGTACTTACCACCTAGTGTTTAGCTTATCTTTTCCCTCCACATAGGGCGGGAAGTAGGCCTGCCATCCTTGAAGGTACGTAGAAATACCGCTACCGGTAAGTCGAACGTAGTTTTTCTCCTATCACCTTCCAGGACAGCACACCCGAGAGGATAATTAAGTAAACATAGGCCTACCTTCAGGGTGGGACCACAGCTTGTAGGACCTTCCGACTGGAAGTCAAGTCTTGCTGTGACAACATATCCACACGATAGTGCTTCAGGAAAGTATGTTGACTGGACCAGGTGGCCACACTGTGGATTTGCTCCCAGGAGGCCCCTGCTTTTTCAGCCCAGGAAGTTGCCAGAGATCTGGTTGAATGAGCTTTGATTTTAGCTGGAGCTGGGATCCCAGAGCATACATAAGCCCTGGAGATAGCTTCTCTTATCCATCTGGAGACTGAGGCTTTAGAGGCCTGAAGTCCCTTCCTGGGCCCGGCATACAGAATTAGTAGGGCGATTGGATCTCCTAAAACTCTTTGTTATTTCTAGATAGGTAAGGAGACACCTTCTTGCATCCAGACAATGACATTTCTTTTCTTTCTCATTTTTTAGTTTATCACAAAAGGACGGAAATATTATGTCTTGCGTCCTATGAAATAAGGATGCTACCTTTGGTAGGTACAAGGGATCTGCCCTAAGAGTGACTCTGTCTGGCTGTACCAGTAAGAAAGGTTCCTTCATGGACAGCGCCTGCAGATCCCCTACCCTCCTGGCTGTAGTAATTGCTAACAAAAATGCTATTTTTAAAGTTAGAAACTTAAAGGGAACCTCTTCTATAGGTTCGAACGGGTGTTTAGATTAACGCCTCTAACACCATAGTCAAGTGCCAAGGTGGAAAATTACCTTTAAGGACAGGGGAAACTCTTTCCCTTGCTAACAGAAAACGTTTAATGGAGGTCCTCTTTTGCCAGTCTTCTATCAAGATAGTACAAAAGATAAACTGCGCCAATGGAATAGACCAGCACCAGGGTGCCAGTACTCAATAAATATACAAAGTCTCTAAACCCCAAAATAAACCTTGATTGGGGGTGGCTAGAATAATTGATAATAATAATATAGTCCCAAATAATGATAAAGGGATCAAGGCGGACCCCACGAGCAGGATAAACAAACACCACTGTGAGAATGACTTCTTGTGAGGAGACCACCACCTAATGGAAAGCCGTTTACCACAACCATGGGGTTAATAGGCCTATAGAAAACTGCATCCACAGATAAGGACACCGAGCCAAGAGGGATTCCAAGAACACATAAGCAGGATGCGATCGCTTCCTCACAGAAGAACAGGTCCTCGATTCATGGATGTAAAAGAAAATGGACCAATAGTGTAACTCCGTATAAAAATTTATTAAAACAAGGACGAAAACGTACTTACAGCAAGTAACGTAGTTAAAAACATGTAGAAGTTGCCGACCGGCACTATAGGAGCCCTTCCTCCAAAACGTAACAACGCAGTGACGTCAGTGTGCGCCGTCCGAGACGCGTTTCGTCATCAAGTAGACGTTATCAATAGGGATGGGCGATACACTGATTCACCGCATTATAACAGACCCTCGTTCTGACGTGCAAGGAAGTGGCTGACTGAAAACGCCATTTTTGTTATGGGAAACAACAGCGTATCAGAATATGAAAATGCCAGAACTACTAGCATCCAGATAAAATCATAAACAACAAGGATATTAAACCTAGTTGGATCCAAAAAATTAGATTAAACAAAGAAAAAAACTCAGCAGGCATGTTTATCAGCCCAAGGCATTTCAATAAAAATAGTGTACATGTGAAAAAAAGTGATATACGACCAAAAATAGATATATATGAATTCCGTGGCTAAAAAACTCAGCCCTGGAACCCAAAATAACACCCACGACCTCTAGTGGACATAAGTAATAATTAGGCAATTACATTTATTGAAATGTGTAATGCACACCTAGTGAAAATTAAAGGCGGTAAAGGAGGTTTGAACTAGCAAAAAAAAAAAAAAAAACTACCATTAATGTGCAAACATTATCAGTCCAAAAATAATAAAAAATTATATATACTTATATAAGTTAATCGATAGGATAGTGATCCAGACATATAATATATATTAGTCAATCCCATTAGTGGTTGACCAAAAACTTGTTAAATGTCTTATAAATTACAAATAGCTAAATTTCGAAAACCTACCGTGATGAGAAAGTGGGCCAATAGATAGCCCACTCTCTATAGTGCATATATTGACGTACTGCCAATTCAGTGAATGTATAATAAAAAAAACTTAATAGAAGAATTAATTAGATCCATCCTAAAAAAGTTATATCCAAAAAAGAAGAAAAAAATATATACAAGAAAAAAAATAATATCCTTATGAAGGTAAAATACTCTAGATTTTTTCCCCAAAAAAAGCCCGAAAAAACAAACCCATCCTTGCATGACACAACCAGTATACAAAGGGAACAAAACATACAGAAGATTAAAGCATTGTTAATAAATGCATTTACATCGGTATCAATGTTGAGGCCATATGGGGTATAAGTCTTGAGACGGTATATCCACGCCATCTCAAGCTTAGAAATTTCCCTAACCAGAGAACTCCCCCTCCAATGGGGCCAAAACGTATCTATTCCAAGAAACAAAAGTATTGGACGGATACCGATTGTGCATTGTAAGGTAATGTTTGGATATGGAGTGATTTTTAAAACCTGTAATAATATTTGTGATATGCTCATTTACACAGACTTGGAAGGGGCGTTTAGTATGGCCCACATATTGCAGGCCACAAGGGCACTGCAACATGTAGACCACCCCCTTAGTAGCACAAGTGATAAAGGGTTTAAAACAGTGTTCCTTCTGAGTAACTGTAGATCTGAACCGCGTGGTCCTTCTCCCAGTGCAAGAATTGAGGGAACAAACCCTACAACGTCCGCACCGGTAGTAACCAGTCAGTTGATAAAAAAAAACCCTAGTAGTCACCGGAGGGTTTAAAAGATTGGGCGCTATACAATCCCGTAGGGATTCTGCACCCTTAAATATAACCCTTGGCCTTTTGGGTAGGATGTTTTTCAAATCTATATCATTAGTTGCAATGTGCCAATGCTTATAGATCAACTGTTTAATACCCTTATGTTGAATTGAATAGGGAGTAATAAATGGGACACCTAAGGGGAATTGGTTTGCGATCCTCCAAACTCTTTTCAACAAGATCCTCTCTCGCAGTAGCCCTAACGGACTCTAAAGTTGCCCTTAGGAACCCACTTTCATACCCCTTCTCCCTAAATCGGTCAGTATCTCAGATTGTTCCATAAATTCATGAGGGTCAGAACAGTTCCTCCGAAGCCTCAAATATTAACTCTTAGGAACCGCCTTAAGCCAGGAACTGTGATGACAGCTGTTCACTGGGATAAACGACTTCCTATCCAAGATAGACCGAGTGGGCCGCTATTTGAACCCGAAGGGTACTGACTGTTAAGCCCAAGTCTACTCCGTCCTGGAGAAACTCCAGGATAACCGGCACAGTAGTGGAGGTCATCTGTCTTTCTTTACCCCAGGAGCAGAAAGTCTTCCAAGCTTTTGAATAAATCTTTTTAGTCACTGGTTTTCTACTCAGAAGGAGGGCATTTATTACCTTCTCCGACTGAGCAGCCTTTACGCTT
Organism: Rana temporaria; assembly: GCF_905171775.1. Taxonomy (NCBI): domain Eukaryota; kingdom Metazoa; phylum Chordata; class Amphibia; order Anura; family Ranidae; genus Rana; species Rana temporaria. Next base: position 581,854,621 of record NC_053489.1, read on the forward strand.
TAAGACCTGGCGCTCAACTAACCAGGCCTGAGAAGATCTATCCTGTTTGGTAGCTTCAATGGTTCTACTACTGCCATGGATTTCGAATTTGCAAACCAAGCTCTCCTTGGCCACCAGGGAGCTATCAGAAGGATCTGGCCTGGAGCTATGCCGAGCTTCTGAAGGACCCGCTGAATCAAGGCCAAGGGCGGGAAGGCGTATGCCAGCCTGTAATGCCAGGTCTGAGTCAGTGCATCTAAGCCTAGCGACTCCTTCTCTTGGGAAATCGAGAAATATTTATTTACTTTCCTGTTTTGGGGATCAAGGAGAAGGGTGGGGACTGATAACAAGCCGTGATTGCGTTTCCTGTAGGGAGGAGCCCTCATCTCTCAGGTGTGACGTCCTGAAAGGTGATAGGAGAAATTCTGGATTTTCCAGACCAATCACTATGGGTTTCCTGACATAATTGCATTCCTCCCCTTAACATAGATACAAATTTGCAAAGTTGCTCAACACAAGCTTGCATGTTTGTATAAAATGATCATTTTATAATAAGCATTTCCAAAAATGCTTATTTGGCATCCAGATGCATTGACAACCAGCCTAAATGCAAACCCTTTGGGCAACTATTGTTGGCTGATGTTTAGCATTGCTTTGCAGCATGGGTGTTTGTACTTTGGATTTTGATCCGATGGATTTGTGCACACACGATCGGATTTTCCGACAACAATGGTCCGAAGGACGTGTTTTATCAGACATACCCACCGTCTGTATGCTCCATCGAACAATTGTTGTCGGAATTTCCGACAACAAAAATGTTGGCTGTGCATGCTCTCAAATTTTCCGACAAAACATTTGTTCCGTCGGATTATCTGATCATGTGTACACAAATCCTTCAGACTAAAATCCAAAGTACAAACACGCATGCTCCAAACCAATGATAAACATCAGCCAACAATAGTTGCCCAAAGGGTGGTGGTAAAGAGCTGAAAAACCAAAATGGTTTGGTGAATGTTGGCTGAAAAAGTTCTGCCATGTGTATGCATACCAAGTTCACGGGCAACAAAAATCCATGGAACGTCCGATGGAAGTCCGATCGTGTGTAAGGTCTGAGGGTAGTTTAAAAGAGAAGTATGGTCAAAGTTTGTTTGGTCATAATTCTTATGTGGGTCACAGGCATGCACTTGCTTGTGCTCTCTTGTCACCCAGAATCAGCCATCAGCGGGCTAAGGTCAGCTGACCCTACAGCGCTGCTTCAGGCTCTGAAAGGATCCCGGTGTCATATCAAAAAATGCCTCCCGTCGATGGTAATGCGCATGTGCAGTACCCAACGTCACTCCAGCTGATATATTGATCAGCTGGCGTGATGTAAACACAGCGCATGCACAGATCGTATGTGGCATTTTTTGATGGGAGACTGTATTCGACGGGCACTATTCAAAGCTATGCAAACAACGGAGGGAGACGTACTTGCAAGATTGTGCCTTGCTGTTGCACTGCGAGTTTTCCGTGTGCTGAAGTTTTGTCTGTGCTGCAGGATGGGTTTGGTGTGTTGAACGGCGGGTTTTGCCTGTGTCTAAGAGCGGGTTGCAACACATATTCCGCCCTTCAACGCGCCCCGCAACAGCGAGGCTCAATCTGACCACTATGTCCCCCTGGCCGTATGCATAGCGTCGGATAATGTGATCTTACATCATGCCAGCTGAGCAACGTATCAGCTGGAGTGACGTTTAAATAAGGGGGGGGGGGGCGGGGTGATTTTTGGACGACAGGCATTACTCGTTTGAAGTAAACACTGGCAAAAATGTCAGCATCCACCCAGATGCCTGACCAGCAGTTGGCTCAGCCTCTCAGAGCGCCAGGACCACTGAGAGCGCCAGTCAGCCTCTGCCGATATAGAACAATATATTTTGTGTTAGGTATTCTTTCATATTCACCAATAGGTATTTAGACCTTTATTTAGGATGCAGAATCCTTTCCATATGCCGTTTAATTTCTCCTAGCCCCTATTTTATGAAAAGCACAAACAATGTTTTTTCACAGGAGCAAACACTATGCAAAATATTCAAATACAGATATCTCTTGCTCTTGTAAAACTCTCCAAAGTAAAGGCCAGTACAAACTGACAGTTCAGGTCAGAGCTGTACTAACAATCCAAGCGATCTCCCCTGCTGTGCTATTGTGTTCTGACAGGGGAACAGCCCCCCACCAGAACAATCTGGTCCAGCGCACTAGCCATGACCCTGGAACAGAAAGCGGCCAAACTGCTAGCTTCTGTTGGACCAGCTGCCATACACATGGGTCGAATGTCAGTCATGGGCAACTGATACAGTTTGGACTGGCACAAACACATGCTTGGAAAAGCACCCACCACACAAGTATAGTCACCCCCAACACCACAATACTAATAACTGCACCATTTCAGTTCCTGATTCCGTGTCTTAAACACTCACCACTTCCTCTTTACAGAAATATAATAACTGATCAAAAGCACATTCATTTGAGTCCCTTGGAGAAGGATTATAAACTCGTTTTCATATTGCCATGTACATCACCTTTGAAAAAGATTTGCATCATCTCCTGTCCAGCAAATAATGGAGACTGGAACAGGAAATAAGAGGGTGACATTTCCAATTGACAGACAGAAATAAAACCTGATGGAAGTTGTAGGTTCTGTCCCACTCTATGATCATTCTTTAGGCCTTGTCCACAATAAATCCATGCCATGTGAGGGCCATGTTTACCTGCATCAGAATGCACAGGTGTTCCATACATCCCCATTGTTGACAACTGGGCTGCATAGACAAAATGGCTTCTCCCATTGTGACATATGTGCGAGTGCACGGCCCTGAATGCACCCAATAGTGACGTGGGGGTTGGCGAGAGTGTGGGACCAGAAGACTGGCATTTCTGGAAGGGCTGGTTTCTGAAGAGAATTTCAAGAACGATTTGTTTTCACCAGGGTGACATTTAATATTGGGAGAGGTGAGGAACACCCTTGCTGCAACCCCAAAGGTTCCCAAGACCCCAATCCAAAAACATGTAGGGGGTTGCTTCGTCGCATAACACTAGATGGCTGTGGAACACACAACTGTACAAATATTTCTGGAAATTCACTTTTGATGAAACGAACATACAACAATTTCCGAAATGAAAGCACCAATTAGCAATCCAAATCTATGGAAGTAGACCAGAAGGGGCAAATCAGTTCTGTATATTATCTGTGCTACACCATACTGCCAATACACCGCAGTTCCCCCGATTTCACACAAGTCATCAGTCATGAGCAATTCATGTTTTCACATCTGCTCTGCTACAAAGGAGAACCAAACTCATCTTACAGAAAGAATTGGAACTTTTAACAGAGAAGGAATACTACAACCTAGTACAGGTGTAGGCAACCCGCGGTTCCGGAGCCGCATGCGGCTCTTTTGAAACTTTGCCGCGGCTCCGGGGCACCATTTGAGGGCAACGAGTAATCTACCTGATTAACTCTTACCCTCGCGGTAACACCGTTCCCATTACTTGGGCAGCGTTACCGCAATTACTTCTACCGCGCGGCGTGCGGGGGGGCGTCATGTGACTGGCCACAGAGCTGGCCTGTCTGCTCGCGGCCTGGGTAGCGCTGGCGCATGCACGCACACACGCCTGGAGTCTCCCGCCCGCCTCAGCCTGTCACGACTTTGAGGGCTCTCAGCTCAGCCGCCGACATATCCCCCGCGGAGGCTCCGCTCTGGATCAAAGACCATGGCCCTGCGAAGAGAGAGACACAGACGACGAGTGACACAGATAGCAGGCAGTGCAGGTGAGGACCGGCATCATGTGTGGATTGGAAGTGACTGGGGGGGGGGGGGCGGCCTATTCTAGGGCTGGGGCCAGCCTGGGCATGTGGAGGTGGAATCCTATCTGATATATTGTACAGTATTGCATTTGCTGGGCATGTGGAGGTGGAATCTTATCCGATATTGTACAGTATTGCATTTGCACCTAACTGCACGATCCTGTATATAGCATTAAGGTAAGAAACTATATGCAGTGTTAGATTTGTTTTAAATGTCGCAATGGTTTTGCAGCTCCCAGTTTTTTTTTCCTTCGGAAACTGGTCCAAGTGGCTCTTTATGTCTTAAAGGTTGCAGACCCCTGACCTAGTACTTATATACTAAACTTCTTTGTATGCTGTAGTATTATCAGTACCCTTTACTGGAAAAACTTGAACTTGCCCAAAGACCTGCCTGCCCCCTCCTGAGCAGCCTTAGCATAATGCCCGTACACACGATCGGAATTTCCGATGGACTTTTTCCATTGGATTCTCTGTTCTGTGTTGCCCCATCTAAGTTTTTTCATCGGAAATTCCGATGAATTCCATCGGAGTTTAGATATAGAGCATGTTCTATATTTTTCCGATGGAATTCCGATGTGCTTTGGTCGGGCAAAAGCCCGATCGTGTGTACGTGGAATAAGAGTTACTTTGAACAGCCAATACATGGATCCCCATGTTGCAGTATACCATCAGGCTCTTTAAATAAGTCTATATTAAAACATCAGATGTGCAGAAAAAAAAAAAAAAGGCAGCTAACCGGCTTCCGTTTACTTCCATGATCAGCGGTTATTGGCTGACCGCTGATCACGTGGTAAAGGGCCACTGTGATTGGTCCTTTACCCTGTTCTGTGATCAGCCAAGTCCAAAGGATTTGGCAATCACAGACCGCAGAGGGCGCACGAGCAGCACGATCATAGGAAGACGGCTATTGATGCTCTCCCGGCACTGAAAGGCCGTGCTGTAGCCATCTTTCCGCTATAGCGTGGGACGAAAGTGGTTAAGGTACTGTATGTTCTTATGGTATGATGGGTGTTAATGGGGTGTACAATCCCATACATATGTGATAGCCGCCGCTGACAGCAACTGCTGTTGGTACATTGTGTGCATGAAGCGTGTAAGAATCTACCTATTCTTGAAAGCATCTGCCCCTGCCTGCTTGTAGCCTTAGGCATAATGAACACCTGGATGGTTTGAAGCGTAAAGAAATGCTCTGGTGTAAATGCTCCCAGCATTGTTCCCTGCCCGGAGAACCATAGATGGTATGTATAGCCAGCTATAGAAGTGAATGGCTTTACAAGGCCGTACTCTGGTACACACCAATGCTTTTATGCACTGATATAAACACAGACATTCATGACAAAGGACTTTCATTTTTGCAAAAAGCATTAACATATACCAAAATGAAGCCCTAGTACAGCTATTCACTTCAATGGCTTAGCTGTACGTGCCATTTACAGCACCTAGGTAGGGAAAAAATGCCAGGATTTTACACTAGAAAATATTTTAAACCTTAAACTGTCTGTGTGCACAAGGTATTAGGCCCCTTTCACATGGCAAGCCCGCTCAGATCCGTCTGTTCGTTTTTCAGGCAGATCCGAGCGGGCCATCCATTGACTCCTATGGGCAGACAGATGTAGATGACACCCGTCTGCCATCCGATCCGCTAAAAACAGACGTATGGCGATAAATTTGTTACCCGTCTTGGCGAATTGGATCAGATGAGATCTAATGAAAAAACGGACATGCTGTTAAGTTTTCATCGGATCTCGCCATAGGAATCAGCGGCGCTCCGACAGGCCCCTTCCCGCTCAGTGAGCAGAGATAGACCTGTCAGCTGCCGGCTCAGCAGAGCAATCCCCTGCTCCGCTGAGCGGATCCGCCTTGTGTGGAAGGGGCCTTAGAGATCACCCCTACCTCCTGTTACAGTGACAACACTTTAAATGCAGCCCAGTTACTAAACTATATACTGAGATAGAGATAGGATAGATATATCTATCCTATCTATATTATGGTCCGGATTCAGAAAGGACTTACGACGGCGTATCTCCAGATACGCAGTCGTAAGTTCAAATGTGCGCCGTCGTATCTATGCGCTTATTCAGGAACTGAGATACGCCTGAATTTTGCAAGATACGACCGACGTAAGTCTCCTTACGCCGTCGTATCTTGGGTGCATATTTACGCTGGCCGCTAGGGGCGCTTCCGTAGATTTACGCGTCGAATATGTAAATGCGCTAGATACGCCGATTCACAAACGTACTTGCGCCTATTGCCGTTAGCGTAAGGCGTAAGTCCGACGTAACCTTACCCCTCATAAAGCAGGGGGAAGTCATGTTAAGGTATGGACGTCGAAAACGTCGGAACAGCCGTCGTATTTTACGTAGTTTACGCAAGTCATACGTGAATGGGGCTGGGCGTAGGTTATGTTCACGTCGTATGAATGGAGCCGGCGTATCTTAGGGAGTAAATTTGACGTGATTCCAGGATGCCCCGTTCGTTCGGCCATGCATTTACATGGGGTCACGCTTCATTATAATACAACACGCCCACCTTCCACCTACTTTGAATTAGGCGGGCTTACGCCGGCCGATTTACGTTACACCGGCGCAACGTTGTCGGCGAGTGCTTTGTGAATACAGTACGAGCCTCTCCAAGTTACGTTGGCGTAGCGCATACGAGATGCGCTCCGCCAAACTAAAGATGTGCCAATCTCTCTGAATCCCGGCCTATATATCTCTATATACACAAACACGCGCTGACTCCCCGATGTGTTACTGCATTAAAGTGGTTCTAAAGCCTTAAGGCTTTTCACCTACTGTATTGTATTAAGGTGAAAAACCTTCTGTGCTGCAGCTCCGCCCACATCCCCCTTTTCCTTTCCTGAGCCCGATCTCATCAATCGATGAGCAGAAGCGCAGTGGCTCCAGTCACTGCCCCTCTTCTCATTGAACAGATTGATAGCAGTGGGAGCGATTGGCTCCCACTGCTGTCAATCATGAACGGTCCCGCTGTCTATGTCAACGGACGCAGCGTCGGGACTTGGGAGCGAGCCTGCACATGTGCCCCAAGGAAATCTGCTTTCCGTGGGGGCACACGAAGAGGGGGGGGGCCTGGAGCACTAGTGGGGGGCACCAGTGGAAGAGGATCGGGGCTGCTCTGTGCAAAACCATTGGTGGACCAAACCTGTCTTTTAGTTACACAAAATACAGTTTTTTATTGTGCACCATAACAACCTTCTAGTCGCTGACATCCTAGCAATCAATGATGTCATCAGTAAATGTCATTGCCTTGCCCCTGCCCGTCTTCATTTGCACTGGGGTCACATTAGCTGAGTGAGGGAGTTAAACTCAGGGTTTGACAAATTTGCTTCGAATCTAGGAGCCAGCTAAAAAAGTTAGGAGCCAGAAACGCGTCCCATCGAGCTCGCGCGCAGAAGCATACGCGATTAGCGCCCGCATATGAAAGTGATGTTTAAACCACACATGTGAGGTATCGCCGCGATTGGTAGAGCGAGAGAAAATTCTAGCCCTAGACCTCCTCTAACTCAAAACATGCAACCTGTAGAATTTTTTTTAAACGTCGCCTATGGAGATTTTAAAGGGTAAAAGTTTGTCGCCATTCCACGAGCAGACGCAATTTTGAAGTGCGACATGTTGGGTATCAATTTACTCAGCGTAACATTAGCTTTCACAATATAAAAAATTGGGCTAACTTTACTGTTGTCTTATTTTTTCATAAAAAAATGTGTATTTTTTCCCCAAAAAAAGTGCAATTGTAAGACCGCAGCGCAAATACGCTGTGACAGAAAGAATTGCAACAACCGCCATTTTATTCTCTAGGGTGTTAGAATAAGATTATATATATATATATATATATATATATATATATATATATATATATATATATATATATATATATATATATATATATATATATATATATATATATATATATATATATATATATATAAAATTTGGGGGTTCTAAATAGAGGGAAGGAGAAGAGAATGACGGAGAAGAGAAACCAGTGTGCAAAGGTGTTTGCTTTGGAAGAATAAATCACCTCTAATGTTGGGTGTCTTACTTATGCAGATGTTTCTGCGTTATGCAAAACTTTTTGTTTAGTTTTTTTACATTTTAGGCCCCTTTCAGACGTCCGCTCCGCCTGTCCGTTTTTCCAAGTCCGTTAACGGACTTGTAATACATCCCTATGGGATCGCGTCCGTTAGCGGATGGAGCATCCGCTAGCGTCCGTCGGGATCCGGTTTTCGGACGGAAGAAAACCCTATTTTTCTTCCGTCCGGCGGAACGGAACTGATGCAGACGGACAGACGGTCCGTCTTCATCCGGTTCCCCATAGGGCAGAGCGGAGCCGAGACAGGGCCCTATTCGCCGACAGCTGAGCGGGGATCCCCACTGAGCCGACGGAGACACGCGGAGCGGACCCAGAAACGGTCCGCTCCGTGTGAAAGAGCCCTTAGAATGAGATGCCTTGACCGAAAAAAGTTTGAGCAACAGTGCTCAGCCCAGCCAAGGCACAGCTTGCCAAAGACTTTGGCAGATCACTTGTAGCAGGGCTGAGGACCCCATCTATCCCTCCCGGGCACAATAAAACAAGGAGGAACCCATTGCTCCTAGACAAGCTCCAGTATCTACAAGGAGCCTGAGATGGGAATGTCTTGCAAAGTACCAGTCCGCCTTTCAGACAAATGTTTTGGGTGTCAAACTCAATTTCATCATTGGCCGCATCAGCATGACTGCCCTCAAAAGGGCCGGTTGTATCTGTAAGATTAGATGTCCAGCACATCCCCCCCCCCCTTACATTAGATGTCAAGAGCCACCCCACCATCAGAAGTTGAGTCCCCCACTCTCCCTTAAAACACAGTGCACCCCCCTTTCCTTATGCTGCTGCTGGGAAGAAGTTGGATGCATTGCTTGAAAAGCAGAAAGTAAGGGTCTGGAGGAGGACCAGTAGCTGCAGGAGAGGTGCAAGGGCCACATTAAATGGCCTGGAGGGCCGGATTCAGTGGCCCTTTTGTTTGACACCTGTGTTTTAGAACCATATAGAACACGAATAGTGGCAACCATGTTTAATTGCTGCACGAAGTCCACAGTGGGTTCTGTCAGCTGGAAAATGGCGGCACTCAAGGATGACACACATGACTGTCACGCACAATGATTTTCATTTAAAGTAAGTTTACAAGGAATTATTGGTCAAAGTATTTTACTGCTTACATTTTTTTCCTCACTAACAGTATAATGAGGAAGTTGACTCAAACCATGCTGGCCTACATAATAAGGTAGTCATTACATACCGCGTGCCTAACTGGTGGTTGTAAGTGGAGGATCGCAATTTAAAAAAAGGAATACAGTATTTCACAGAAGTTAGTACACCCCTCACATTTTTGTAAATATTTTATTATGTTTTCATGTGACAACACTGAAGAAATTACACTTTGCTACAATGTAAAGTAGTGAGTGTACAGCTTGTATAACAGTGTACATTTGCTGTCCCCTCAAAATAACTCAACACACAGCCATTAATGTCTAAACCGCTGGCAACAAAAGCGAGTACACCCCTAAGTGAGAATGTCTAAATTGTGCCCAATTAGCCATGTTCCCTCCTTGTGTCATGTGACTTGTTAGTGTTACGAGGTCTCAGGTGTGAATGGGGAGCAGGCGTGTTAAATTTGCCGTTTTCGCTCTCACTTTCTCATACTGGTCACTGGAAGTTCAACATGGCAAAAGAACTCTGAGGATCTAGTCTCCCGTTTCGCATACCTGGCCAAAACAAATGCAGCCACCTCTCAGCACATGCAACAAAGAACAGCATTGCCTTGTGGGGTACCATAAATAACCATAATGAGGCTCATGGTTACACTAAAAACATGTAGGAAAGTGCAAAAAAACAAAAAACGTACAAACATGAGTACAGAAGACGCATGCACAAGTTGGAATGGGCTCAAACACATTTTCATTGATTATTTCTGCCCGTCGTTCTCTAGGAGATGGCTGCTAATGGACGATCAACCTAATTATTGTAACATTTGCAGCTGTCTGCACAATGTGAGAGCACAATCAGTGACCTTCACATGACCTCAGCGAAATACACGGCTCCCAGTCACATCTACTGCAAACAATGTGAAAAACATGCTTTAATCAACTTCTACCTTTTTACAACCACTTTCAAAAAAAACTGAAGGTTGTTTTACCCCAATTGCTCTCGCTCTACCAATTGCGGCGATACGCGCAAGCTCGTCGCGACGGGGCGCGTTTTCTGGCTCCTAACTTTTTTAGCTGGCTCCTAGATTCCAAGCAAATTTGTCAACCCCTGCCTTAATGCATCTGTAGTGCAGCAGCCCCCCAGAGCCCCCCCTCCCCCTTTTACTTATCTCAACCCGATCATTCCATCGATGGGGACCAGCACAGCAGCTCCAGCCCTTGTCGCGGGTCCTCATTGGATAGATTAATAGCAGCGCAGCCATTGGCTCCCACTGCTGTCAATCAAATCCAGTGACACGGAAGCCAGGGGTGGAGCCCCTTTTGTTTGTTTGCGCCCCCCAATAATTTTGAGCTCCAGCGGCCACTGCTAGCGGCCGGGAAAAGGGTTAAATGCGCCCAAAAAGCGCTACTGCCCTTAACAGGTGCTTCGGCAGCGGTGCCAATTTGTTTCAATGGGCAGGGGTGGTGGAGGAGCGGTGTATACAGCGCTCCAAAGATGCTTATACTAGCGTCCTGCAAGCACTCGGCTCTCATACTGGGGCTGCAGGGGAAGCATTTTTCAGGTGCTTTACAGTCACTATTTTTAGCCCTTTAGAGCCTAAAAACCGCCTTCAGTGTGTAAGAGGTCATAGTGAATTGACTAGAATGATTTCACTTTTTTTTTTTTCTTGCAGTATTTACCTCATATTCAATGTTTTACTTTGATGAATTTACTCTTATTATCTCATGCAATATTTCTGAAAAATGGGTCATGTGACCTTCATAACGCATGCAGTAACCTTTTGTGAATTGATCCCATTGCTACAAGTGACATTCTCTCAGACACTACAGCCCAATCATCTGTAAGACAAGGAATCTCTTCCCATCACTTTTACACAAGTAGCAGCGCTCTAAAGCAGTGGTCTCCAAACTGTGGCCCTTTGCCTGCTGTTATCTGGCCCTCGAAGCACAATTCCTCCCAATGACACCAATAAAGGGTCACACTTTCTCCCAATGATGCCAACAATGGGGCCCAATGAGACCAATGATGGGGTCCAATGACGGGGCACAATTCCTCCCAATGACACCAATAAAGTGTCACACTTTCTCCCAATGATGCCAACAATGGGGCCCAATGAGACCAATGATGGGGTCCAATGACACCAATGATGGGGCACAATTTCTCCCAATGACAGCAATAATGGGGCACAATTTCCCCCACTGACACTAAAGATGGGGCATTGTTTTTTTACCACTGATGTCAGGACCTTTTCTACTTCCAATGGGCACAGTCCGGCCCTTCTAAAGTCTTAAGGATAGTAAACTGGCCCTTTGTTTAGAAAGTTTGGAGACCCCTGCTCTAAAGTGTGCTCCATTGATGATCACTTCAGAGGGCATTTGCCAGGTGGTGAAGAGGCATTATGTCACCTCCTCACTGCCTGTTTTAAGTAGAATGAGCTGCACCTTTTTTTATGCACCAACACACATAAAAAAAAAAAAAAAGAAGAAGGGGGGGGGGGGGGGATGCACAAATCGAAAACGCACCAAAACCCTTTTAAAAATGCACCAAAAGACAGGCATGCAAAAAAAAGCATCCAGAATGCTTCTAGGCTGCGTTTTATGGGGTGACCTAAAAAGGACCTAAAAGCTCACACCACAAACATGTATACTGCATGTAATTCTGGAGTGGTTGCTATAAAGCCCTATTTCACTAGAACGAGGCGAGCTCAGTGAGTGGTACTGCCCACTGAACACGACAGGGGGCATCATTTTTGCCATACTGCAATGCAAAGCACCGCAACCACAGCACGTGTTAACCCCTGTGTGGCTTCCTTTGCAGCCAGTGGCGGAACTACCTCCATAGCGACCCACGCGGGCGCTATGGGGCCCGCAGCTGAGTGAGGATCAGGGGGGCCCGTGAGAATAAGAGCATCGCCGGCATGGTCTCCCAGCCAGGGGAAGAGAGAGGAGAGGAAGAGGCGAGCTGTCCGTATTAGCAGAGAGCGGAATTGCCCGCTGTAATAGCTTTCATTAGAACTTCAAGTGTTCCCGGGGCTCATGTCACATAGCTCCACCTCTTGGTCCGGCACCTTTGATCGACAGAACGCCGGTCCAGTGTCGGAATGAAAGCTATTACAGCGGGCAATCCCGCTCTCTGCTGATCCGGTCGGCTTGCCTCTTCCTCTGCACAGGTGAGGCTGTATTGGGCAAAGGCAGGTCATGCCGCATTGGGCACAGGTCATGCCGCATTGGGCACAGGTCATGCCGCATTGGGCACAGGTCATGCCGCATAGGGCACAGGTCAGGCCAGGCCGCATTGGGCACAGGTCAGGCCAGGCCGCATTGGGCACAGGTCAGGCTGTATTGGGGCACAGGTCACGCTGCATGGGGCACAGGTCACGCTGCATGGGGCACAGGTCACGCTGCATGGGGCACAGGTCACGCTGCATTGACACTAGGGCGGCTCTGGGGGGCCCCATACAACATTTTGCTATGGGGCCCTGTGATTTCTAGTTACGCCCCTGTTTGCAGCTTATGGTGGGCAGTATAAAAGCAGGTCAACTGCCTGTTTTTACCATGCCCTAAAAGCAAGTGTAAACTAACTTACATACTGTATGCTTTTCTGCACATCCCCCATCTTCAGGAAGAACCTCATTAACCACTTGACCTCCAGAAGATTTACCCCCTTTATATAACCAGGCCTTTTTTTTATGATACGTCATTGCGTTCGTTTCTCACAAATAGAGCTTTCTTTTGGTGGTATTTGATCATCTCTGCTTTTTTTATTTGTTGCAAAAAAAAAAAAAGAAGACCGCCTTGAAAAATTACACACACGTATTTTTTTTTTTCTTAGTAAAATAAAATCCCAATAAGTGTATATCGATAGTTTGTAGGCACTATAACTTTTGTGCAAAGCTATGGGATATATTTTTAATTAATTTTTTTCCCAATAATGGCGACGACCAGCGACTTAAAGGGGGACTGCGATATTGTGGTCGACAAATCGGATGCCTGACAGACACGCTCGACACTTTTTTTGGGAACCAGCGACACTAATACAGTGATCAATGCTAAAAATGGCTGGCTGAATCAAGGGGTTACTGGCTGAATCAAGGGGTTAAACTTGTGGCCAACATGTGTTACTGTGTGTGCACGCACGCACACACACTCCCCCCCCCCCCCTTCTTCCGGCTTAGAAGAAAAAAAAAAACAGCACATTGCTGCCGTCAGAACAGGGCTCTCTTCGTAAATGTCTGGAGCCGATCGTTGGGTGCCGGCGACCAATCAGCGTCCTGCACCCACTAATTGGTTTGTGCTGCAGCCAATTGCAGCATTGCCAGGGAACAGATCACGTACTAGGTACACGATCCTGTGCAGCAGAGCCGCCGTATATGTACTGTATATCCACTTAAGGACCGGACCAATATGCTGCTACATGACCCAAGGGGTTTTTACAATTCGGCACTGCGTCGCTTTAACAGACAATTGCGCGGTCGTGCGACGTGGCTCCCAAACAAAATTGGCATCCTTTTTTCCCCACAAATAGAGCTTTCTTTTGGTGGTATTTGATCACCTCTGCTGTTTTTATTTTTTGCGCTATAAACAAAAATAGAGCGACAATTTTGAAAAAAATGCAATACTTTTTGCTATAATAAATATCCCCCAAAAACATATATATAAAAAAAAAAAAATTTCCCTCAGTTTAGGCCGATACGTGTTTCTTCTACCTATTTTTGGTAAAAAAAAAAAATCGCAATAAGCGTTTATCGGTTGGTTTGTGCTAAATTTATAGCGTTTACAAAATAGGGGATAGTTTTATTGCATTTTTATTAATTTTTTTTTTTTTTTACTACTAATGGCGGCGATCAGCGATTTTTTTTCGTGCCTGCGACATTATGGCGGACACTTTGGACAATTTTGACACATTTTTGGGACCATTGTCATTTTCACAGCAAAAAATGCATTTAAATTGCATTCATTATTGTGAAAATGACAGTTGCAGTTTGGGAGTTAACCACAGGGGGCGCTGTAGGATTTAGTGTTCACCTAGTGTGTGTTTACAACTGTAGGGGGGTGTGGCTGTAGGAATGACGTCATCGATCGAGTCTCCCTATATAAGGGATCACTCGATCGATGCAGCGCCATAGTGAAGCACGGGGAAGCCGTGTTTACACACGGCTCTCCCTGTTCTTCAGCTCCAGGGAGCGATCGCGACGGAGCGGCTATAAACAAATAGCCGCGCCGTCGTCCCGGATCGCTCCCCGAGGGAACCCGACCGCCGCATGTAGCGGGGGGGGGGTCCCAATCGGACCCCCGACCCACGTCTAGGCAGGCACGTACAGGTACGTTAATGTGCCGGTCCGTGCCATTCTGCCGACGTATATCTACATGCAGCGGTCGGGAAGTGGATATGGTCAGCAAGCGGTTAACATAGTGACTAGGAAGTACCCAGCAAGGGTTGTACATAATAGCATAAAGAGGGCAGCGGTCAGGAACAGGTCATACACAGGCCAGTGTACAGTACAGAGGGCAGTGATCACATAAAGTAGTCTATAAAGGACCATGCCAGTCATATACAGGCATACCCCACTTTTAAGTACACAATGGGACCAGAGCATGTATGTAAAACGAAAATGTACTTAAAGTGAAACAATACCTTTTTTCACTTCTAGGGTGTAGTGGGGGGTCAGGGGCTGTAGTGGGGGTGTCCGGAGCTGTAGTTGAGGTCCCAGGGGCTGTAGTGGGGGTGTCAGGGGCACACCGGAACAGGGCGGGATATGCTCTTGGAGCTTCAGCTCCTTCTATTGCAGCTGCAAAATGTCTGTACAGTACTTGTAAGGCACTTTACATACACTCGCGAGTAAGGACATACCCACGAGTGTATGTAAAGTGAGTGTACTTAAAGCGGGGTATACCTGTAATGTGCCAAGTATAGAATAAGATCAGTCTATATAAGATCACATATATAAAATACCAATATAAGCTTTAATGTTACCAACAGCAAAACACATTCAGGTCAAGAGACCATGCAGGCTTCTAAGGTTACAGTGCCTGCTTCCATCATCCTGCTGTGTTGTGCCTTCCAATCTAGAACTGTCACCTATGATGTCCCTCTAAAGCCCTGTACACACGATCAGTCCATCCGATGAAGCTGACTGATGGTCTGATGTGCCTACACACCATCAGTTAAAAAAATCGATCGAGTCCAACGCGGTGACGTAAAACACAACGACGTGCTGAGGAAAACGAAGTTCAATGCTTCCAAGCATGCGTCGACTTGATTCTGAGCATGCTCGGGCTTTTAACCGATGCTTTTGCATACTAACCGTCTGTTTTGACCGATCGGTTAGGCGTCCATCGGATGAATTTTAAAGCAAGTTCTAAATTTTTCGACCGACCGAAGGATAACGGACCGATGGGGCCCACACACCATCGGTTTGGACCGATGAAATGGACCTTCAGTCCGTTTCCATCGGTTTTGACCGACCATGTGTACGCGGCCTAACCCTGTCTGACTATCTGCACACTGCAGAGCATTGAGCTCTATTCAGAACGTATACCAGACATATGAACTAGGCCAATCCAATTAAGTACTTAACCGAGGCTTGTCCTGTTCATAATGAACATTCTCCTCTTTCAAATGCCACTTTATGCAGGGACATACCTCCTCAGACCCAGTCTGTCCTGACAGTATGGTCACCTGCTGACTTGGCACCATCCACAGGCAGCTTAAAGGAGTTGTAAAAAGAAAAATGTTTTTTGCTGAAATGACTGTTTACAGGGTATAGAGACATAATAGTTAACCGATTCCTTTTAAAAAGGATTAAAAATAGATAAAAACCAATCATATAATGTACCTGTAGTTTCTAGTTTTGTTTTTGCATGTTGTTTCCTGCCTCTCTGCTGTACAGAGCCAGAGAGCCAAAACAGGGCAGTGCTGGTTTGGAAAACGAAACTGATTGGTGCTGAGGGGGGGTTAGACACACAGTAACCACACCTCCTTGATTAGTGACCACAGAGAGAAAGCTCCCAGTACTGTGGTTATCAGGAAACAGACAACCAGGAAGTGTCCAGAACAGAGAAGAATTACAGCAACTTGAGAGCAAAAACGAACAATGAGGACATGAAAACAGCACTGCATTAAGGTAAAGGAAGCTACTAAGATAAAAAAAAAAAAAAATTCCTTTACAAACCCTTTAACTTCTCAATAGGACAGAGAAGTTGAATCAAATGCCATTTTATTTGACTAAAGCCAGCCATAGACGGTTTAAATCTCGACCAGTTTAACAGGAATCAGCCGAGATTGGAATGATGTATGGGTTGATTGTACTCAAGTTGATCAATCAATTTGGGTAGGGCCGAAACAACTAATCGATTAATTTCATAATCGATTACAATTTTCATAATCGATTAATCGGCCAGTAACATAAATTTTTTTTTTTGTTTTGTTTTTTAAACCCCAACACTAAAACTAGCCCTTTATAGTACAAAAAAGCAAATTGCTACTGTAAATATTACGGTCACTGTCCCACAGTAACAAAAAAAATGAACCCCTTACAGTAGCAATTATTTGCTCTTTTTGTACTTATTTTAGTTTTTTTAACCCCATTATGTTACTAAACATCTCAGGCCGGGGTCACACCTTTTTTATTTGGTGCTTTTTGCAGAAACACACTACAGTTCATTTACATGTTTTCCTATAGGACACGTTCACATCCATGATTTTTTTTTCAGCTGCGTATTTGGAAAGGGCAAGGAGTTTTTAACGCAAAACGGTGCTATTTCATTTTTTTTTACTTCCAGTTTATTTAAGACCTTAGTAAATCAGAGATTTTGACAAATTGGTGGTTGGACACAACACTGATAACCGAATAGAGTCCGATACAGGAAGACTGAGTCGTTTTGACAGCACAGCGGCTAACGAGGACAAAGTTGTCCCCGCCTCGGTGTGATGGTCATCTATCGGCTGATAGATGTTGGCTAGTATCGGAGCAAGAATCTCCGCTCAGAATATCCTGCACCGAACTCTATATGGTTGCCAGTGTTGTGTCCAACCACCAATTCGTCAAAAACTCTGATTACTGCTGGTTTTAAATAAACCAGAAGTTATGTGGTTGGAGTTTCTGACGGGTTGGATAACTTGACATAACACAGTGTTTGCAGGAAAGAAATTTGTTCCACCTATGGCCGGCCTAAGGGCAGTACAAAGGACATTTTTCCAGTATTTTGAAGTGTAAGAAGACCATGACTTTCCTAAAGCCTGTCTCTGTGAATAACGAACATTGACACAGGGAACATGCACTAAACAGAAGGGGAGGACAGAGGAAGATACCCAAATTGAATTAGTAAACAAGTTATAATGGCCTAACAACACTACTAGATGCCAACATATTACAGAAATCTGATAACCTGATGCAGGTTAACACAAAACGCATAAAAGTGGGGCAGAAAGAGCATGCCCAGCCTAGGAGAGGTATCCGATTGAGAAAGCAGATCTGCCAGCTGGGCTTTCTTAAAGCGGATGTGCCATGGGGAAAAAATATTAAAAGCCTGCAGGTACAAATACTGCAGCTGCTGACTTTTAATATTAGGACACTTACCTGTCCTGGAGTCCAGCGCTGATCGCAGCAGAGCACGAGCGATCGCTCGTCTCTCTGCTGCTCCCCCCGCCATCCACGCTGAGGGAACCAGGAAGTGAAGCGCTGCGGCTTCACTGCCCGGTTCCCTACGGCGCATGCGCGAGTTGCGCTGCGCCCGCCGATTGGCTCACACGCTGTGTGCTGGGAGCCGAGTGTTCCCAGCACACAACAGGCGACAGACGGGAAGTCAGAAAAACCCGTCTTTCGCCCGTAGCGTGTGGCCGGAAGTAGGTGCAAATACCTGTCTTTAGACAGGTATCTGCACCCCCCTCCCCCCTGAAAAGGTGTCAAATGTGACACCGGAGGGGGGGGCGTGTTCCGATCAGCGGGACTCCACTTTAGGGTGGAGAACCGCTTTAAGCTGTCATTTCGCGCCAATGGATGCTCTACGGTGGGGGCGTTTGGAGCCCCCATCCCCTCCCTTATCTACACCACAGAGTTGTTATCAGGTTATCACCTTCACCTCCTGCTCTACCGACAACTCAAAGTCTGTATTTCCCTCACTTTGAATGGGTTAAAAGGGTCACTAAAGAGAGATATATACATTTATAAATATATATAATTTGTATCTCATGTTATACTTGCCTCCACTGTGCAGCTTGTTTTGCACAAAGTGGCCCAAATCCACATCTTCTGGGGTCCCTCGGCGGCTGTCTAGGCTCCTCCTCGCAAGGACTCAACACCTTCATGAAAGCTCTCTCCCATGGTGTTGAGTCCTTGCGGGCGTGCTCCCATGATACAGCCGCTCACGGTATCACTCGGCAAAATCACAGGTTACCACTTTAACTTAAAGGGTCACTAAAGGAATTTTTTTTTTTTCCTTGAAATGACTGTTTACAGGGTATAGAGACATAAAAGTTAACGGATTCCTTTTAAAAATGATTAAAAATTGAATTTAATCTATCATATAAAGTGCCTCTAGTTTCACGTTCGGTTTTAAAGGTACATACATGAATTTCCGGGTGAGAGGTGAGTCGGGAAGACTCACAGAACAAAAACAACAAATCCAGGGCAGTGTTTTGTTTTTAAAATTAATCCGATTGGTTCTGAGGAGTTTTAGACACACAATAATGACAGCTTAGACCACCATGAAAATCTCCCAGTACGATGGTTATAAGGAAACAGGCAACCAGGAAGTGTGGAGATCACAGCAGAATTACAGCTACTTCAAAGCAAAAACGAACAATGAGGACATGAAACCAGTATTGCAGTAAGGTAAAGGAAGCTATTTAGCTAAAAAAAAAAAAAATTCCTTTAGTGACCCTTTAAAGCGGTGGTTCCCCCTTAAAACCAATGTCTAACAATACATTTGGAAGACTGCTTACACTGCGGGTAGGCTGGCTTTTTTTTTTTTTTTCTTCTTCGTACATACCTCGATATCGCCGTTTCATCCCTCGACTTCCGGGTATGAGTCTTGTGGCGGTGGGCGTTCCTAGTTGATTGACGTTCCTCCGACCGACGCATACTTGACATCACGACTTTCCGAAAGAAGCCGGTCGCTGCGCAGGCGCCGTATAGAGCCGACTCTATACGGCGCCTGCGCAATGACGTTCGGCTTCTGTCGGAAAGTCGTGAAGCGCAGTATGCGCCGGTCGGAGGAACGTCAATCAACTAGGTCCAGCAAGACTCATACCCGGAAGCCGAGGGATGAAAAGGCGATATGCGATATGATCGAGGTATGTACGAAAAAAAAGCCAGCCTACCCGCAGTGTAAGCAGTCTTCCGAATGTATTGTTAGAAATTTGTTTTAGGGGGAACCACCCCTTTAACACAGGAGGCTTGGTGCGAGAATGTGAATACCTCCCATGGGTAGAACGATTGACGTTTGCCATGTCCAGGATGCTGTGGCCAAAACGCATGCCGATTGGCCACAGCAACCTGGACATATGACAACGCCTTTGACAGATTGAGTCTCCCGACGCATCGCTCAGCGGCTTGCCTGGATTCCAGCTTCGACTTCTCCAGCGGTTCTGTTGGGGACTGAACTTTGGACTGGGGGCTCCATATTAAGCTTATTTTATGCCGGTTACCAGCGATGTCTAATGAAACGTACACACGATCCGAATATCGTACGACTTTTTTCGCCTAATAGTCGCAAGTAGAAATTGAATAGGGTTACTAAAGTCATGGAAATTCTCGTAAGACAGAAAAAAAAAAATAGGAAGTGATGTCATGTGTCGATAAACATTAAAAAAGGAAATGTGATAAATAAATATATCATGCAAATATATAAATCAAAATGATAGATGTACAACAACTAAGTGTTGGATATCAGATATATGGAATATATAACAAAGTCCATATGTGATGAGATTCCACCATGTGAATAAGTGAAAGATATCAAAACATGAATTTGTGACTTCTTCCGTGTGTAGCAATGACCCGCCACTAGGGGTGCAACGGATCAAAAAACTCACGGTTCGGATCGTTCCTCGGATCAGGAGTCACGGATCGGATCATTTTTCAGATTGGCAAAAAAAAAAACTCCCCACTGTAATATCCACATGTCCCCCCCCCCCCCCCCCCCCAACTATAGTACCCCCTCGGTGCAGACACCCCCCCCTCCTCTCAGGACAGTGACCCCCCCCCCCTCCTCTTAGGACAGTGACCCCCCCCCCTCCTCCTCTCAGGACAGTGACCTCCCCCCCCCCAGCTAGTACCGACAGACACTCCCCGAGCGGTGTGTCCCACGAGTGCGGGCTCCTCCTCTGTGGGTGTAAACAGAGGAGGGCCGCCGCCGGGTGTACCAAGATGGCAGCGGCTCCGGAGCTAGGCCGAAGCCGCGGCCTTTCCTAATGTTACGGCGGCGGCTCCGGAGCTAGGCCGAAGCCGCGGCCTTTCCTAGCGTTATGGTCGCGGCTCCGGAGGTAGGCCGAAGCCGCGGCCATAACATTAGGAAAGGCTGCGGCTTCGGCCTAGCTCCGGAGCCGCTGCCGTAACATTAGGAAAGGCCGCGGCTTCGGCCTAGCTCCGGACCCGTGGCAATCCGCGGATCACAGTGTGTTCTGATCCGAAGGGGGTGACCCGTTCGGATCACGGATCAACTGTGATCCGTTGCACCCCTACCCGCCACCGGTAGAAATGTAGGCTTACCGGAACAAATGGACTTAGGGGGACATATGCCTCCGAAAGTCAAGGCTTGCATGAAATACAGTTGCCAGCAGTAGATGGAGGAATCGTGATTTTATGAACATCATAACCTCCGATGAACGATGATTCAAATACAGCAAGGCATGCAATGGAAAATTGAATCCCAGAGCTTCTCAAATGTCAATAATATAGGAGATAGGAAAGAAAAGTGGCCACATAGCGTAATCTCATTTGAATAAATAAAAAGATTTATTATAGCTGTTGCACTTACATGTAGCTGGAATATCACACGTTTGTTTATACAAGTGAGGCGGCAGTGAACTCCTTCCCGACGCGTTTCGTGTCACAACACTTCGTCTGGGGTGTGACGAATAATATCGGATGAACTGTCATGATCAGCTCTCGAAAGCATTGTACACACTGTCTGAAAATCGCGCGATAATTCCTCGGACGACAGTTTTCGTCCGATATTCGGATCGTGTGTATGGGCCATAAGTGTAATACGGTTTCATTCTAACCCCTTTTATTGAATAAACATTGCTACACTATTGGCGGCTTGGAGCCTCTGTCTCCCCCTCCCTCATCTCTTGCAGTACGGGAAACCACATGCGATTCAGAAAGGAATCAAATCGCTCAAAGATGTCAGTTTTATGTATCAGAGTATTTGCAAGTACTCATGCAAGATTGCTTGTATACTGACACCGGGGAGACTTCCACACTAGAAACACTAAGGCCCCCTTCACATTGAGGCGTTTTTCATGCGGTACAGCGCTAAAAATAGCGCTGTTATACCGCATGAAAAAAATTGTGCCTGCAGGCTTTAATGTGAAAGCCCGAAGGCTTTCACACTGAAGCGGTGCGGTAGCAGGACCGCTCCAAAAGTCCTGCTAGCTGCATCTTTGGAGCGGGGTGTTTACCGCTCCTATACCACGCCTTCCCATTGAAATCAATGGGAAACCGCGGTAATACCGCCCGCAATGCGCCTCTGTAGAGGCGCATTGCGGGCGGTATTAACCCTTTTTCGGCCGCTAGCGGGGGTTAAAACCGCACCGCTATCGCCCGAATATCGCGGTAAATACGACGATATAGCGGCGCTACAAATAGCGCGGCTATACCGTCACCGCACCTCCACTGCCCAATGTGAAAGCAGCCTAATTGGCAAGGATGGCTATAGCCTGCAACACTGATCAAGTGGTTCTGGACAACCAGCCTACCCATACATGGATTGAAATTATGCCAGTCCCTGCTGAAACCACCACATTTCGAGTTTTCGACAAATAGCTACCTTAAGTCACCTCCTCCCCACTTGTTTTAACCCCTTATAGCCTGCACCACATCATGTGCATTGCAAGAGGTAGCATCATGGTCCCATTCACCTTCAGTGGGTCATGTTTGGTAAGCAGTACTGCCCACCAAGTGCGAAGGCGAGTGTCGTTTTTGAATTGTGGCCGCAGCATTTTGTCCCAAGATGGGGGCCTTTGCAGCATCGAAGGTGTAGATGGAGGACTGGAGTAATTTTCTTTCATTCAACCTGCTGACTGAACTAAAAATAAAGTGATATGCATAATGTATGGGCTGCCCAAGCCTTATACCTTCAGATGTTGACGTCTGCGATTCAGTGCTAATGAAAGTGAAACGTGAGGAGAATGGTGCAGACAGGGGAATCGATGTGTGAGGAGTTACAATCGCCCAGGACGGGATTTGTGAGGTGATATAAATAAATCAGTGCGGGAGCTGTAGGCGCGGTGTAATTAAATACAATTGAAGGTATTTTTATTCGCCATGTACACGAGTTGGCAAATGATTGAGAACCGGTTATGAGTTAATCACAGGTGAAGAACTTGACACTGCGTGAAGGACACAAAGCCTGCCTGCGTGACTGGGAATGCTGAGGCCATTCAGGAGCGAAAGGAAAACACTGCACACTCCATGGGAGATTCCAGAGATATAAGGGGGGGGGGGGGTTGTATTGATTTCAGAAGGCTGTCCATAGACAGGCAGATGTCTCAGGCGCAACCAAGGCTGGCAACTTTTGCAGGTATAGCCACGTAAAACTTAAAAAATAACCGCCTATAACATGTAAAATCCAGTAAAACACGGTCTCACCCTGCTCTGCACATGCTCAGTTGTTCTCTATTTTTTTTAGCTCCGTGTCCGATTTGTAGAGGCCAATCTGCCGACAGCCTAAAGATTTGCTGCTGTTCAGGGGGTCTGGGCTTCAACAACATGGCAGCCTCCAACAAGAAGAAACAGGAGCAATTCTGGAGGCAATTTACAGCACACACTAATTTTGGTAGTATAAGCATTATTGTGAAATGTATGTTCCTTCCAAAAAAAAAAAGTTGTTGTTTTACGGGTAAAGTTCCACTTTTAGCCCCTCCTCACATTGGCGCGACTTGACATGTCAAATCACAGCCTATTGTTGGCAACGGCACTGTCCCAATCGGTGCAGCACCGTACTGATTTCTAAAGGTAGCTCCTATAACTTTTGCCGACTTTAGGGGCGTTTTCAATAGACATCTGTGCCTAAAAAAGCAACAGATGTCTTTCAAATCGCTCCCCGAACTGGAACTGAAATGCAGGTTTGAAATCAACTGAACTCACACAATTCAAAACACGCCATTAGTGTAAACGTACCCTGAAGTATAACTATAAGGCTCCATTCACATTGTAACGCCGCGTATTTTGCCGCGATTAGTTTACTTTTTTTTTTTTTCACAAAGAATTTACA
Organism: Rana temporaria; assembly: GCF_905171775.1. NCBI lineage: Eukaryota > Metazoa > Chordata > Amphibia > Anura > Ranidae > Rana > Rana temporaria. The sequence goes on from NC_053489.1 coordinate 581,878,081, forward strand.
TTGATGTCTATGGCCGAACGCCAATGCCGCCTGAAAAAAAGGGCCCGGGACTTGTTTTCAGGTGGCAGGCGTACAGCGTTTATGAGATGTGAACCATGTCATAGACATCAATGGAAATTCTCCCCTCCAGCGGCACGGGCGTCGCGCTTCAGGCGTTTTGTCGCCTAGGTGTGAATGCAGCCTTAAACCACACTTTTTTTTAGTTTTGGATAGAGTGGAGAGGGATTAGAACACCTGTCAGTTTTTATTGCTGTCTGTGTGCCAGTTAGGGAAATTAACCCTCGTGTTTTGTCCAGTTTGCCATTATCGAAAGTAAAAGAAAATGCCAAATTTTGGGTTGTCACCAGAAAAGTAATAGAGGAGAAATCATCCAATGGGGACACTAGCTCTGATGACCTGGGGGTCCCCAAGAGATTCCCCTAATTTCCAGGGATTTCCTATCACTTCCTGTCTATGGGAAAGGAAGTGAAGGAAATCTGCCCAATGGGACAATGATGGAAATAATGGTTATAACCCTCCTATAATCTATCAAAAAATAAATAACAAAAAGGGAGGAGGAAGGTTTTGCCTATAGTTCTACTTTAAGATTTACCAAAACTATATAAAACAACGAGGAAAAACCCTACAGAATGCTTTAGATTTGTATCCAGCCAGGCAGGCTCTTGTACTAATGGTAGATCTAAAGGAAATTGGTCACCATCCATGTACAAGTAAACCCAATCACTAAAATAACAACGTTTTTTTTTTTTTTTAAAACAAGCTTAGCCCCGATTACGTATTCATGCTGGAACACATTAAAATGCATGTGTCCCAAAAAAAAAAAAAAAAAAAAAAAAAAGAGCCAAAAGGTTTTTTCATTGGCCAACCTAAAAAAAAAAAAAAAAAATATATGCATAGGTGTGAATCCAGCCTAAAAGCTGACAAGACTTGCAAAGCCAGTCTGTGTACAATCTGGCCAACCCCAAAGGCGAGTTACATGCCGATCACATAATAATGGTCAATCGGCATGTAAAAGGGGAGAGCCAGGGACACAAGGCCAGTGCTGCTCCCAGGAGAATAACACCGATTGGATTTTCAGCCAACAGTGGTTAGGGCCCCCATAGACATCTGATTTTTAGCCAACAGTCATGGGGGGGCAGACATATGACTTTCAGCTAAAAGTGCCTGGTGGCTCCATAAAATTCTGACTTCTCAACTGATTTTAAGCCAACATAGACATCTGCTCTTCAGCTAACAGTATTCGGGCCCCCATAGACATCTGATTTTCCACCAACAGTGGCTGAGGCCCCCCACAGACATCAGATTGTAATGCCCCGTACACACCATCACTTTATGCGATGAAAAAAAACGACGTTTTTAAAAACGTCACTTTAAATGACCGTGTGTGGGGGAAAACGTTGTTTTATGTCTTGTAAAAAACGACCAAAAAAAATTGAAGCATGCTTCAATTTTATGTGTCGTTTTTTAAAACGTAGTTTTTTACTTCACAGAAATTGACCGTGTGTAGCAAAAAACGTTGTTTAAAAAGACGTTTTTACACCCGCGCATGCCCAGAAGCGAGCTTCAATGGAAAAAGTGGCGAGAACGTAACCTCGCTTTGCTAGAACATTGTGAGAAAAACAATGGTGTGTAGGCAACTTCGTCTTTGAAAATTGAAGTTTCAAAAACGTCGTTTTTTACTTCACAGAAAATGTCGTTTTTTTTTTATCACATAAAGTGATGGTGTGTATGCGGCATTAAGCAAGAGTGGTTGAGGCCCCCATAGACATCTGCTCTTCAGCTAACAGTATTCGGGCCCCCATAGACATCTGATTTTTCACCAACAGTGGTTGGGGCCCCCCACAGACATCTGACTTTCAGATAACAGTGGTTGGGGCCCCCCACAGACATCAGAGATTGTTGAGCAAGAGTGGTTGGGGCCCCCCATAGACATCTGCTCTTCAGCTAACAGTATTCGGCCCCCCATAGACATCTGATTTTCCACCAACAGTGGTTGGGGCCCCCCATAGACATCAGATTGTTAAACAACAGTGGTTGGGGCCCCCCATAGACATCAGATTGTTAAACAAGAGTGGTTGGGGCCCCCACCGACAACAGAGATTGTTAAGCAAGAGTGGTTGGGGCCCCCATAGACATCTGCTCTTCAGCTAACAGTATACGGGCCCCCATAGACATCCGATTTTCCACCAACAGTGGTTGGGGCCCCCCATAGACATCTGACTTTCAGATAACAGTGGATGGGGCCCCCCCCACAGACATCAGAGATTGTTGAGCAAGAGTGGTTGGGGCCCCCCATAGACATCTGCTCTTCAGCTAACAGTATTCGGCCCCCCATAGACATCTGATTTTCCACCAACAGTGGTTGGGGCCCCCCATAGACATCAGATTGTTAAACAAGAGTGGTTGGGGCCCCCACCGACAACAGAGATTGTTAAGCAAGAGTGGTTGGGGCCCCCATAGACATCTGCTCTTCAGCTAACAGTATACGGGCCCCCATAGACATCCGATTTTCCACCAACAGTGGTTGGGGCCCCCCATAGACATCTGACTTTCAGATAACAGTGGATGGGGCCCCCCCACAGACATCAGAGATTGTTGAGCAAGAGTGGTTGGGGCCCCCCATAGACATCTGCTCTTCAGCTAACAGTATTCGGCCCCCCATAGACATCTGATTTTCCACCAACAGTGGTTGGGGCCCCCCATAGACATCAGATTGTTAAACAAGAGTGGTTGGGGCCCCCACCGACAACAGAGATTGTTAAGCAAGAGTGGTTGGGGCCCCCATAGACATCTGCTCTTCAGCTAACAGTATACGGGCCCCCATAGACATCCGATTTTCCACCAACAGTGGTTGGGGCCCCCCATAGACATCTGACTTTCAGATAACAGTGGATGGGGCCCCCCCACAGACATCTGACTTTCAGATAACAGTGGATGGGGCCCCCCCACAGACATCTGACTTTCAGATAACAGTGGATGGGGCCCCCCCACAGACATCTGACTTTCAGATAACAGTGGATGGGGCCCCCCCACAGACATCTGACTTTCAGATAACAGTGGATGGGGCCCCCCCACAGACATCTGACTTTCAGATAACAGTGGATGGGGCCCCCCCACAGACATCTGACTTTCAGATAACAGTGGATGGGGCCCCCCCACAGACATCTGACTTTCAGATAACAGTGGATGGGGCCCCCCCACAGACATCTGACTTTCAGATAACAGTGGATGGGGCCCCCCCACAGACATCTGACTTTCAGATAACAGTGGATGGGGCCCCCCCACAGACATCTGACTTTCAGATAACAGTGGATGGGGCCCCCCCACAGACATCTGACTTTCAGATAACAGTGGATGGGGCCCCCCCACAGACATCTGACTTTCAGATAACAGTGGATGGGGCCCCCCCACAGACATCTGACTTTCAGATAAAAGTGGATGGGGCCCCCCCACAGACATCTGACTTTCAGATAACAGTGGATGGGGCCCCCCACAGACATCTGACTTTCAGATAAAAGTGGATGGGGCCCCCCACAGACATCTGACTTTCAGATAAAAGTGGATGGGGCCCCCCCCACAGACATCTGACTTTCAGATAACAGTGGATGGGGCCCCCCCACAGACATCTGACTTTCAGATAACAGTGGATGGGGCCCCCCCACAGACATCTGACTTTCAGATAACAGTGGATGGGGCCCCCCACAGACATCTGACTTTCAGATAAAAGTGGATGGGGCCCCCCCACAGACATCTGACTTTCAGATAACAGTGGATGGGGCCCCCCCACAGACATCTGACTTTCAGATAACAGTGGATGGGGCCCCCCCACAGACATCTGACTTTCAGATAACAGTGGATGGGGCCCCCCACAGACATCTGACTTTCAGATAAAAGTGGATGGGGCCCCCCACAGAAACGTGATCATTGCTCAATTCACCCCCCAAAAAGCCCGGATCTGACAACTGAGCCTATGTCCACCTGAACGGGATTCTTCCGCAGACTTCTTCCCAATCTTTATCTCCTGATTACATCTCACCCCAGTTATCCAGATTGGAAAGTGTCAGGATCTCTGTGACCCCGAGATAGAACGTATTTTCTCCCAAATCTCAGGAGTCCTTCATACCCCAATGAGCAGAGAACTGTATGTGATGATTGGATAACATGACAAAAAAAAGGGGGGGGGGGACACAGCTGATAAACAATTATTATTATCATCATTAATTGTTAAAGTTACTATAATAATGATCCCATCAATAACCTGAATGTAGAACTTCTGAAAACTAAGGATGGATCAGTACAGTATGGGGGAGGGGTGCACAACCTGCTATAAGTGAAAGGACTACAAGTCTCAGCCAGCCCTGATGAGGAATGCTGGGAAGTGACTGAGATGCTGTCAGCTGTTCACAGAGCATTGCTGGTGATTTCCCAATCCCCCCGCCCCCCTCCTCTATACACACAATGGAGAGTGTGATCCGGATGATATCAGTGGCCCGTACACCATCACACGGCTCTCACCATGCCCGGGACTCCTCCACATCAGCGGCCAGTCCGGTCCATTGTCTGCTCTCCCCGGTACAGATACAAGTCTCCCAGTCTCCGGATCTCTATCACCGGGCACGAGCCGCTCTGTGTGTGCCCAGCGCTCAGGTTCAGGGAGCGCGTCTCAGCCAATCACCGCCGGCCTCTCAGTGATGAACTATTTTCGATAGCCCTCCCCTTCCAGGCAGAGCAGAGCAGCATACTCCTATCCTGAGGGTGTCATAGACAAACTCCTGGAGGGGGAAGAGTTTGTCACCAATAGCAAATCTTTTTTCTTTTACTTTAAATATTTACTTTATAACTATGACTAGATTGGGATACTTATAAAATAAAGTGTATTTATATAATTAATGAGATAGACAGCCCCCTAACCACTTCAATACCAGGCACTTACGCACCTTCCTGCCCAGGCCAATTTTCGGCTTTCAGCGCTCTCACAATTTGAATGACAATTGCGCGGTCGTGCTACACTGTACCCAATTTTTTATCATTTTGTTCCCACAAATAGAGATTTCTTTTGGTGGTATTTGATCACCTCTGCGATTTTTATTTTTTGCGCAACAAATAAAAAAAGACCGAAAATTTTGAAAAAAATAACGTTTTTATTTTTTTCTGTTAATTTTTTTGTAAATAAGTATGTTTTCTTCTTCAATTACGAGCACTGATATGGCCACCCCTCAGTGTCCATCAGTGCCACCTCTCAGTGACCATCGATGCCCATCAGTGCCCACCCATAAGTACCCATCAGTGCCGCCTATGAGTGCCAATCAGTGCTGCCTATGAGTGCCCATCAGTGCCGCCTATGAGTGCCCATCAGTGCCGCATACCAGCGCCGCCTATCAGTGCTATCAGTGCCACCTTTATCAGTTCCACCTCATTGGTGCCACCTTATTGGTGCCCATCAGTGCCGCCTTATCAGTGCCCATCAGTGTAGCCATATCAGTCCCCGAAGGAGAACTTATATAGGAATCCTCTCTTATATATACAGTGGGGTAGATTCAAGTAGGGGAGCGCACTACTACGGCGGCGCAGCGTACCGTTTTTACGCTACGCCTCCGTAAATTACTTGAGCTACGCTTCATTCACAAAGCATTTGCTCCGTAATTTGCGGCAGCGTTTCGTAAAAGTGGCCGGCGTAAGCGCGTGTAATTTAAATGATCCCGTAGGGGCGTGGATCATTTAAATTAGGCGCGTTCCCACGCCGAACATAGTGCGCATGCTCTGTCGGGAAACTTTCCCGACCTGCATTGCGGTAAATGACGTCGCAAGGACGTCATTTGCTTCGACGGGAACGTAAATGGCGTCCAGCACCATTCACGATCCACTTACGCAAACAACGCAAATTTCTAAAAACGCGACGCGGGAACGACGTCCATACTTAGCATTGGCTGCGCCTCCTAATAGCAGGAGCAGCCTTACGACGGAAGCGCCGTACGCAAACGACGTAAAGCTCGAACGCCGGGCGCGCGTACGTTTGTAAATCGGCGTGAGTATGCAATTTGCATACTCTACGCTGACCACTACGGGAACGCCACCTAGCGGCCAGCGTCAGAATGCAGCCTAGGATACGACGGCATAAGAGCCTTATGCCAGTCATATCTTAGGCTACAGTCGGCGTATCTAGCTTTCTGAATACAGAAAGTCGATACGCCGGCGCTACTTAGCAATTACGCTGCGTATCTATGGATACGCAGGCGTAATTGCTACCTGAATCTACCCCAGTATGTATATATATATATTCATACCTTTTTAATTGCAGTTTTGTGATATGATTTTTGTAAATTCGCAATAGGGTTGTGCACATATTTTTGAGGATTTAAAGAGCACTATTTATACATGAACACGTGCATAGTATTTTTTCTTTTTAGAAGAATATATGTATATAGGCACTTTGTATATGAAGGGTTAACACCCAATTACACATATATATGTTTGGTGGATTGTCGTTTATTAGCAAATTTGTGGTGCAATAGCACAAGGTGATATTCACAGGTCACCTACCAGGGTAGCGCAATCCTTATACCATACCCATCATATTTCGGGCAAGCCACTATAGAGGAACTTGCACCCTTCTGATTGCAGCAAACCATTTAAAGCGGATGTGCCACTAAAAAAATATATTAAAAGCCAGCAGCTACAAATACTGCAGCTGCTGACTTTTAATATAAGGACACTTACCTGTCCTGGAGTCCAGCGGTGATCGCAGCAGATGACGAGCCGATCGCTCGTCACCCTGCTGCTCCCCCCTCCATCCACGGTGAGGGAACCAGGAAGTGAAGCGCTCCGGCTTCACTGCCCGGTTCCCTACGGCGCATGCGCGAGTCGCGCTGCGCCCGCCGATTGGCTCCCGCTGTGTGCTGGGAGCCGAGTGTTCCCAGCATACAACGGGGGACGGACGGGAAGCTAGGAAAAAACCCGTCTTTTGCCCGTATCGTAGGGCCGGAAGTGGGTGCAGATACCTGTCTGTAGACAGGTATCTGCACCCCCCTCCCCCCTGAAAGGTGTCAAATGTGACACCGGAGGGGGGGAGGGTGCCGATCAGCGGGACTCCACTTTAGAGTGGAGATCCGCTTTAACACAGAACGAATATATAAACATAAAATATAGTTTTTTTTCTCATTTGTGCCAGTAACATCTGTAACATACATGATGGAGATGTAGCCTGGACTTTACATTGTTACATAGTTACATAGTTAGTCAGGTTGAAAAAAGACACAAGTCCATCCAGTTCAACCACAAAAAACAAAAAAAACAAACAAAATAAAAAACACAATGCAATCCCATACACCCAACTCCATACCCACAGTTGATCCAGAGGAAGGCAAAAAACCCCAGCAGAGCATGATCCAATTTGCTACAGCAGGGGAAAAAATTCCTTCCTGATCCCCCGAGAGGCAATCGGATTTACCCTGGATCAACTTTACCTATAAATGTCAGTACCCAGTTATATTCTGTACATATAGGAAAGAATCCAGGCCTTTCTTAAAGCACTTTACTGAGCTCGCCAGAACCACCTCTGGAGGAAGTCTGTTCCACATGTTCACAGCTCTTACTGTGAAGAAACCTTTCCGTATTTGGAGATGAAAGTGCCAGAGTTGATGCAGTAAAGCAGTGAAACTGCTTTTAGACAGGACATTTTTTATTCCGGGTTAGGGACCTCAGGCTGGGAATATGTGTGGAGTTAGGCTCCGTGCCCGGAAAGTGAGAAATAGAAGATGGCGGAGTTCTACCCAAAAGATGGGTTTTTGACTATCCAATCTGGAGAAGTGGGTGAGATCTGGGTCAACTTGGCATGAACCCCTGTCCAGATTTTTGCTGACACATAATGCTCATACGCAGGGCTTTTTTTCAGCTGGAACTTGGTGAAACTCAGTTCCACCACCTCTGCTCCCTGCTCCCTGCTATCACTTGTAAACACAAAAGTCCGGCTTCTGTTTTTTTTACAAGTGACAGCTTGTCTTCCAATGGCTCCCACCGATCGGATCTCATGAGTGTCTCATGAGTGCAGGATGAGGACCTGGGAGATGTAGGTGCCTGGGGTGCAGTAAGGGATGCTGACACCCCCACTGGATGATCTCCCTGCAAATGAGAGAGGTGGAGCCACCTACAGTGTGCGCGGAGGTACTAGGGAAAAAGAGGGGTGAAGCTGAGATGTGGATGGAGGATGCAGAGGTAAGCAGCTGTGGGAGAAGGCTCTGCACTTTGTGTTTACCTCACCCCTAAACTTTGCACTATGTGTGTAGATCACCCCTAAACTCTGCACTCTGTGTGTAACCCTACCAAACTCTGCACTCTATACATAATGCATTTCTGGTATTTAATGCCCCTTTAAAACCCTCCCACTATTAGTATGATTCCACCATACCCACTATTTGATGTGGTTTGGAGGGTGCATGTGTGGGGAAGGGGGTTTTGGGGGTTATGGTTAAGTTCCTGCACCTATTTTCGGAGAAAAAAAAAGGCCTGCTCATACATCTTGGGGGGGTGCAGTTTGGCATGTGAGCCCTGGGCTGTAGATGACTTTGTCCTGGCACTGGTAGACGGATGTAGGTTTGTTTTCTTGTGAAAAACAGCTGCCAGAGACAAGCACCACCACTGATGCCAGCAAATACACTACTCATTCACAGACAGCTGTAGTAACTGGCTTGTGTAATTGTAAGCGTGTGTTTTTGTAAATTATAGTACACTCCTCCAGTAAGCCGTCATTCACAACAACACAAGCCACCATCTTTGACTGCAGTCTCTCCCCTCTGAATAGCTGGTGACTGTGTGTCGTGTACCTGGTCTGAGGCCAACTTAACAAGAGGGCTTCCCTTGCGGCTGAGCTCGGCGGCACCCCTGGAGGTGAGAACAAAGAGTGCAATGTTTAAAGTAGCACAGGTGCCTTTTAGGTAGCTCTGCTGGAGTTTGCTTGCAGTGGAGTCCACCAGATAGTTGTCAGCTGGTGTGTCAGGACTGATGGCAGGATCTCTGTTGCTCTGGGAGATGCAGCAGGACTGGTTGGCACCGGGCCAATTAGGTCTAGGTGCCACGGACTAATAGAGGAAGTCAGGGTAAAGTAGGAAGGGGTTTATAGTGAGCCTCATCCCCCCTCCCACCTGCAGCAGAAGGAGGCCCCCCCACAGGCTAGCAGGGACCAGTTAGATGGCAGGGAAAGGGATTTTTGTTTTAGGAGGTTGGGCCAGAGGGGTTTTTAAGGAGGAATTCCACCCCTCCCACTTCCTCTTACCGTTCGCAGCGCCAGCAGAGGAAGCTCCCCGCCCCCCCCCCCCTTTTTCTGGTTCTACTGGGTTGTATTCTTTCACGTTTGAACCCTCTGATTAAAAAAAAAAAAAAAAAAAGGATGATTTCTATATGCCTTTTATGTTTTACGGGTGATATTCTATGCCTTTTATGTTTTACGGGTGATATGCTGTTGGCCTTGCAGGCCCCTGGTTTTAATTTGCATTCGTACATATGAGTATTTTATTGGTTGTTTGTGAAGTCACAGCTGGCGGTACAGGAGAATAAAATTATGCAAAGGAGAGGTGGAAGGCTATTATGCCCGTCGGCTTAGGCCGGCAGCTGGCTGGTTGCTTCCCCTGGTGAACAACCTATGAGAGGTTAATAAAGTTTAATAAAGTTAAAGTTATAATTACCAAATAAAGCTGTGGCTGACCCCCACGTTCACTTAAAGATAAGCTGTTGTCAGTGTTTTATTGAAGGTCACAGGGATGAGACGAACAAACAGTTACTAAGGTGGTGTTCGATTAGTCCAAGGCAGTGGCCACAAACAAGGGGCACCTTAGGTAGAAGTGTGGTCAGACTGGCATTGATGAGCTGATAAAAAGTAGTAAGGATAGAAGCTGAGGTCATATACAGAGGCAAGCCAGAGAGAGGGCTGGGACGTGGTCAGGCACTGCAGCCATGGTCATACATGGGAATCAGGTGGAGCCAGCAAAAGATATCAGGCCAGAGTCATGCACTGAAAGGCAGGGGAGGAAGAGGCTTAGAGCATGCTGGGGTCAAAACCAGAAGTCCTAGTAACAGGAGTTCCAAGAAATACAGGATACACGTGTAGCACTACCCCCGGAGGAACTGCTGGTTATTTTGGGTGGCACATTTACCTGTGGCTCTTCCGAATTCCTAGGGGTGCATGGTGTAGGGTGACCACATTTCCAAACTACCATTCAGGGACACCCTCCATTCCCAAAAATCAGCTTGTGCTGTAACGAATCACAGCACAGTGATTGGACACAAGAGGCGGAATTTATGATTTCTCCAATCACAAGCAGGGGGCGGGATTATGCTCCTCCAGGCATTCCCGGCCAGGACAAGTACTGTCAGTGAGTAAAGCGGTGATGTGGCGGCCTTTTTTGGGGGAATCAGATTGGCCCGGGGGGGTGGCTGTGTCAGTTTCATTCCGGGACACTGTATTGTCCTGGAATGAAGGTGCCCGGGACAGACCTGAAAAATGCGGGACTATCCCGGGCAATCCGGGACACGTGGTCACCCTAGCATGGTGCATTTAGTAGAAGTAAAGGAATGTCCGCAACAACAGGTGCTCTTGATTACCCAGCCGGGTAAAAACAGTAAACTTGTGGTGAGGAAAGTAAAGCTGAAGAAGATAGGAGAATAGCAGATTCAGGCGTGATGATAGGAAACAGTCCTGCTCCCAAACATAACACTTCTCTGAGCCACTCCGATAGGAACTTTTCCCATTGGAAACATGGAGAACCTGCTCTCAATCTTTTGTTGGCGGAAATTACAATAGCAAAAGTCCAATGGAGCATACACACATTCGGAATTTCCGACCAAAAGCTCACATGGGACTTTTCTTGTCGGAATTTCCGATCGTGTGTATGCGGCATAAGTCTGCATATACCTTTCCCATGATGTCACACACAAAAAACACAAAACCCACTACCACTGAGTGCTTACTTGGAACCAGGGCCGGGATGGGGCAGAAGAGTCACCCATCTTGGGTGTTGTGCTGTAGTGGGCAGGAGCCTTTTCTGCCTCTCCATTGATTGACTCTCTCTTGCACCGTGTAGAACTGACCTCTCAAGCTGATAGCTCAGTCCTGCAGATTACACTGGAAGATTGCAGCTCTCCCTGTTTAACGGCTTGCCAGCCATCCACAGCACAATTTCTGCAGCAGCGCAGCACAGGCAGGCAGGATCAGGTACATGTACAGTGCCTTGAAAAATAATTCACACCCATTGAAATTTTTCACATTTTGTCATGTTACAACTAGAGTTGAGCGGACACCTGGATGTTCGGGTTCGGGTCCGAACCCGAACCCCGAACCCCATTGTAGTCAATGGGACACGGACTTTTAGAAAAAAAAATGCGCAGAGGTCCCCGCAAATTCAATAACCAGACCCTTTAGGTCTGGTATGGATATTAAGGGGAACCCCGCCTTCAATTTAAAAAAAAAAAATGATGTGCGGTTCCCCCTAAATATCCATAATCAGACCCTTCAGGTCTGGTGTGAATTTTAAGGGGAACTCCACCCCAAATTAAAAAAAAAATGGCGTGGAGTTCCCCCTAAAATCCACACCAGACCCCTTATCTGAGCACGTTGACCTGGCCGGCCGCAGAAAAGAGGGGGGGACCCTCTGACGCACTCTCTGCTGCGTCACTGGGGAAGCCCAGGAAAAGGGAAGACTGGGCTTACCCAGTGACGTAGCAGAGGGTACGTCAGAGGGTGCGGGGTCACGTGACGGGTGGCCCTACCTCCCCTATATAAGTAATGTCACAGCTTCAGCGCGTCATTCGCTGGGCTGTGTCCAGCGGTGAGAGGAGGTCGGCGATGCTGCTCTCTGGATGGATGGATCTTCTCATTGCTGGAGATCACCCTCACCCGTCGCAGGATCAGGACAACGTTGGAGCAGGAAGCCGGGAACGAGTGGATTATCACCGCTGGAGTTTTTTTCTTTTTTTTTTTTATTAATAAAGGACTTTATTCTACGGTGTCAGTGTGTTTTTTTTTTTACAAGAATTTACACTTCCTTCGTGAAATGGTAGGGGTACAGTGTACCCCATTACCATTTCACACAGGGGGGGGAGTCAGGATCTGGGGTCCCCTTTGTTAAAGGGGTCTTCCAGATTCTGATAAGCCTCCCGCCCGCATACCCCCACAACCACCGGGCAAGGGTTGTGGGGATGAGACCCTTGTCCCCATCAACATGGGGATAAGGTGCTTATGGGGGCACCCCAAAGCATCCTCCCAATGTTGAGGGCATGTGGCCTGGTGCGGTTCAGGAGAGGGGGGGGCCACACTCTGTCCCCCCCTCTTTTCTGCGGCCGGCCAGGTCAACGTGCTCGGATAAGGGGTCTGGTGTGGATTTTAGGGGGAACTCCACGCCATTTTTTTTTAAATTTGGGGTGGAGTTCCCCTAAAATCCACACCAGACCTGAAGGGTCTGGTTATTGAATTTGCGGGGACCTCCGGGCATTTTTTTTTTTAATTGACGGCGGGGTTCCCCTTAATATCAATACAAGACCTAAAGGGTCTGGTTATTGAATTTGCGGGGACCTCCGCACATTTTTTTTTCCCGAACTCCAAACCCGGACCCAAACATTTTCCAATTATTCAGGTCCGGGTTCGGGAAAAACCCAAAGTCCGTACCGAACCCGAACTTTACAGTTCGGGTTCGCTCAACTCTAGTTAAAACCAAAAATGTAAATGTATTTTATTGGAATTTTATGTGATAGACCCACACAAAGTGGCATATAATTGTGAAGTGGAAGGAAAATTATAAATGTTTTTCATTTTTTTTTACAAATAAATATCTAAAAAGTGTGGCTTGCATTTGTATTCAACCCCCCTGAGTCAATACTTTGTAGAACCACCTTTGGCTGCAATTACAACTGCAAGTCTTTTGGGGATGTCTCTACCAGCTTTGCACATCTAGAGAGTGCCATTTTTGTCCGTTCTCCTTTGCAAAATAGCTCAAGTTCTATCAGATTGGATGGAGAGCATCTGTGAACAGAAATGTTCAAGTCTTGCCACAGACTCTCAATTAGATTTAGGTCTGGACTTTGACTGGGCCATTCTAACACATGAATATGCTTTGATCTAAACCTTTCTATTGTAGCTCTGGCTGTATTTTTAGGGTCGTTGTCCTGCTGGAAGGTGGCGTTTTTTGCAGACTGTAACCGATTTTCTTCTAAGATTGTCCTACATTTGGCTCCATTCATCTTACCATCAACTCTGACCAGCTTCCCTGTCTCTGCTTAAAAAAACCACCCCCACAACATGATGCAGCCACCACCATGTTTCACAGTGGGGATGGTGTGTTCAGGGTGATGTGCTGTGTTAGCTTTCCGTCACACATAGCATTTTGCTTTTAGGCCAAAAAGTTCCATTTTGGTCTCATCTGACAGAGCACTTTCTTCCTCATATTTGCTGTGTCCCCCACATGGCTTTTTGCAAACTGCAAACAGAACTTCTTATGGATTTCTTTCAACAATGGCTTTCTTCTTACCACTGTTCCATAAAGGCCAGATTTGTGGAGTGCACGACTAATAGTTGTCCTGTGGACAGATTCTCCCACCTGAGCTGTGGATCTCTGCAGCTCCTCCAGAGTTACAATGGGCATCTTGGCTGCTTTTCTGCTCAATGCTCTCCTTGTCAGTTTAAGTGGACAGCCATATTTTGGTAAGTTTGCAGTTGTGCCATACTCTTTCCATTTTAAGATGGTAGATTGAACAACGCTCCATGAGGTGTTCAAAGCTTGGGATACTTTTTTATAACCTAACCCTGCTTTAAACTTCTCCAGAACTTTATCCCTGACCCAGGGGTGTATTTAGGTTTTGTGCTGCCCTAGGCCTGACTAAACTTGTGCACCCCCTAATTTAAATATCACCCACCCCTTCCTGTCAAGGCCACACCCCTTGCATTTTAAGAACCACCCTGAAATTTTCAAGCGGGGACACTAGTTCTGATGGCCTGGGGGCGGGGGGGGGGGGGCAATGGATTCCCTCAATTTGCATAGATTTCCTCTCACTTCCTGTTTGGCTATGGGACAGGAAGTGAAGGGAAATCTCTACAATGGGACAGGGATGGTAAAAAATTAGAAGCGACGCCCCCCCCCCCACAGTTGCAGAATGCCAACCGCCCACATACTGGAAGCAGTGCGGCCCATTTATGGGGGCGCTAAACTAATTTGCCCAACAGTGTAGCGCAAGCCGGCGGGGACACTGTCTGTGCTGCCCCCTGCAAAGTGCTTCCCTAGGCCTGGGCCTTGTTGGCCTAGGCCAGGATACAGCATTGCCCTGACCTGTCTGGTGTGTTCCTTGGCCTTCATGATGCTGTTTGTTCACTTAGGTTCTCTAACAAACCTCTGAGGGCTTCACATGACAGCTGTCTTATACTGAGATAAAATTACACGCGTGTGGACTATATTTACTAATGAGGTGACTTCTGAAGGCATTTGGTTGCACTAGATTTTAGTTAGGAGTATCAGAGTAAAGGGGGCTGAATACAAATGCACGCTACACTTTTGAAATATTTATTTGTAAAATAAATTAAAAAAACATTTATTATTTTCCTTCCACTTCACAATTATGTGCCACTTTGTGTTGGTCTATCACATGAAATCCCAATAAAATACATTTAAGTTTTTGGTTGTAACATGAGAAAATGTGGGAAATTTCAAGGGGTATGAATACTTTTTCAAGGCACTGTATGTTATCCTACCTCTTCTGGGTTAGGGGTGCATAGCCCGTGGTGGACGAAAAAACAAATCGAGTCACCTATGGGCTGCTTTACTGGCTGGATCATTGGGTGAAAATAAAAGAAAAGAGACTTAGCCACATCTAAGATTTAAAGACATGCAATTTAATACATTTTTGGTTTTATGTTTAATACCGCTTCTATTTCTGTGTTTGTAAAGGCACACACATTTGGTGCACATAATAGATTTATATCTTTAATGGCTATTGACAAATTTATTTTATTTAAATGTTTTGTGCCTAGAGGTCATCTTTAATCACTCTTTGCACAATAACATTGATAATAAAGATTTTCCAGATAACATTTCACTATCACAATTCATGGTGAAATGTGACTTTTGCATATGTTTTGTTGCCACCTAGTGGACAGATGAGGACATGCATGTCGAAAATCGTGGGTACAAGACAGGGTAGGAAAAAAGCGTCTACGAAATAAATCTGCCATTGCTGCCTGTTTTTTTTTTACAGTGGTATTAAACTCCAAACAAAAAATGTAATATCTGCTCCACAAAATAAAAACTTCCAAAAGTGGGAGGTGTTAAAGTGGAGCTTCTCGGACCCTTTCACACTGGGGCGTTTTTCGAGCGTTATTCGAACAAAGCCTCATTTGCAATCCCAATGTGCTGGTAAAGCACCGCTAAGACCCTAACGTTTTAGGGCATTTTTGCAGTGCCTCAGTGTGAAAGGGCAAGGCGTTTTTACAGCGCTTTCAATTAATTTCAATGGAGAGGGGCGTTTTTGGAGCGTTTTTTTTTCAGCGCCCAAAAGCTGCTCCAAAGATGCTGCTTGCAGGACTCATTGTGTGAAAGGGTCCATTGAGATGCATGGACAGCGTTTTAATAGCGCTATTTTTAACGCTAAAACGCTGTAAAAACACTTCAGTGTGAAAGGGGTCTTAGGGTGAAGTTTTGCTTTAACTACTTCAATACCAGGCACTTTCGCCTCTTCCTGCCCAGGACAATTTTCAGCTTTCAGCACTGTTGCACTTTAATAATTGCAGGGTCATGCTATGCTGTTCCCACAAATAGAGCTTTCGATTGGTGGTATTTTTTTTTTTTTTTTTTTTTTTTTTTTTTTCCACGTCAGACATAACCACAGCAAGAGACCTGCTCATGATTTTATTCATAATTCCGTCTCTATTTCAGGTATAGCATCATTTGTGGTAGTTTATTCATTTATTTATTTATTTATTTTTTTTTTTTATTTTTTTTTTTTTTTTTTTTTTTCCCAAACATATCTTCTTTCAACCCTTTAGCAATTTAGACATGCTAGAGCTTTCCTCATGTAAACGGGGTCCAACATGCTATCATTACGTGGTGACGTGGCGCAACCCCCCCTCCTAATCCCTTCCCTCCCCTCCCTCCCTCCCCCCGCTACCCTTCCCCCCCCCTCCCAGACCATCTCCCGACTCCACCTAGCATTTTTATTGACTGTAATGCTGCATTCTTATTCCTCTCTCATATTTTCTGCGTATTTCCGGGACTTTTTGAAATCAATCCATGTTTCCCAAATGTCCTTATTCCCTACCTTGTTCTTTTCGCCACCGTATTTTACTTTCTCCCTCCTATAGGTCCCCTCTACAGAGTCTATCCACTCCCATATTTGCGGACTTGCCGAGTTTCTCCATTTTAGGGGTATCAATCGTTTTGCAGAGTTCAACAGATGCGGAATTAGTGATCCCCTATATTCGTTCACTGGCGTTTCTCCTCCATGAAAGAGGACTATCCAAGGGTTATTTTCCAGTTCTTTTTTAGTTATCTCTTTTATCAAAGCCAAAACTTTTCCCCAGAATGCTTTGATTTTTACGCAGTCCCACCACAGGTGGGCCATCGTTCCTCTTGCCTCACAACCTCTCCAGCATTCCTCTGCCTCCCCTACTCCAAATTTGGCCATTTTATCTGGGGTGATGTACCATCCTGTCAAGCACTTGAAATTCATCTCGGCGGTTTTTACATCAACCGCCGAAGTATGAGTCAGGTTAAGGATTCGCCCTATGGTCGTCTTCCCCCTTGGGACTCCCAGGTCCCTCTCCCATTTCTGTATGTAGTTTAGCGTATCCGACTCGTCTATTTTCTGCAAATATTTATATACTTTGGAGATATTTCCTTTTGAGCTTTCGGTACTGCACAACTGTTCCAATATAGTGTACTCCTCTCGTGACCTCAATGGGTGTGGGAGGCACTTAACGAATGACACCAACTGAAGGTATCTCCACTCGCCGAGTGCCTCCATTTCAATCCTGATTTCGTGGAGGGACATAATTTTGCCCTCTAGTGTTATGTCTTTTAACTGTGTTCTGTTTTTGATCCACTTACCCCCAATCTCTTTAGTCCCAGGTGCAAAATATTCGTTTTCTTTCAAATCCATAAGGGGTGAGTTGAATTTAGTTTTTAATTGTTTGTGTAATCGATCCCATATCCTTAAAGCATTGTGTGTGATTGCGTGTGTTGACGTGTATAGGGTTCTACGGTGTGGAGGATTCCAGATTAATCTCCCTAACTGTGCTCTCGCTAACGTGCATTCAATACTTATCCACCTTTTATCCTGTGACTCTTTAGCCCATTCTATGACACGTGTGAGGACCGAAGCGTTATAATATAATCTAATGTCGGGTACAGCCAGACCGCCTTTTTTCTTGGTTCGTTTTAGTATTTGGGCAGAGACTCTGTGTTTTTTATTGTTCCATATGTACTTCATTAGGAGGGAGTTCATTATTTTAATATATGACGGAGGCAAATAAATTGGGACCATTTGGAATTTATACAAAATTTTGGGGATAAGTACCATTTTTACCACATTTATCCTCCCAAACCACGATATTGGTCTATTATATATAGTTTTAATTTCTCTTTTGATTTCATCGAGAAGGGGGATAAAGTTTATTCTATATATTTTTTTCAAACTATTTGCCATTTTAATCCCCAAATATTTTATCTCTCTTTGCCAGGAGAAGTTGTATTTCTTCCGCAAGTATAGTTCTTCGTCCTTGTGGATATTAATATTCAAAATCTCCGTTTTTGTTATATTCATTTTAAAGTTTGAGACCTCACCATATTGTTTTAAGGTATCTATTAACTTCGGGAGAGTGACTCTTGGGCTGCTTATGTAGAATAATACATCATCTGCGAAGGCTGACAGTTTATGCTCGTCTTCACCTACTTCTATCCCATAGATTTCTGGGTTTTGTCGGACCATCGCCAGGAGGGGTTCCAATGATAAGACAAAGAGGATGGGAGACAGGGGGCATCCCTGCCTAGTCCCATTTTTCATCTCGAAGGGAGCGGATAAGGATCCGTTAATTTTGATCCTTGCACACGGATGGAAATATAGAGTTTTGATTCTCCTTATCATCCCTGGACCTAATCCTATGAATTCTAGGGTTTGTATCAGGAATCCCCAGTCTACCCTGTCGAAAGCTTTCTCAGCATCAACCGACAGGAATAGACCGGGGGTCCCACTTTCTTTGATCTGCTCCAGGAGAAGAAGCGCCCTCACACCATTGTCTTTTCCCTCCCTCCCAGGTATAAAACCTACCTGGTCTGGGTGGACGATGGCTGTCATCGCTCCCTTCATTCTTTCCGCTAAAATTTTTGCATACAGTTTCGTATCTGCATTCAAGAGTGAAATCGGTCGATAACCCGAGCAAGTCGTATTGTCCTTTCCCTCTTTTTTGATCACTGTAATCGTTGCTGTTAAAGCCTCTCTACTCATTTCATAATCAGTTCCAAGACCATTAAGGTATTGGCAAAGTCTGGGGATTAAGATGGTGCTGAACTTTTGTAGGTAGGCAGATGTAAAGCCATCTGGCCCGGGGCTTTTCCCCTTAGGAGTATTTTTTAAGGCCTCCCTTATTTCCTGTTCCGTTATTGAACCTTCCATCTCTTCTACCTCCTTTTCTTCTAATTTTGGGAGATTGGCTAACTGTAGTATTTCCCTACTCTTATCCATTTTTTCGCGTGGGCACCTGATCTTTTGTTGGATATCGTAAAGTTCTTCGTAGTACCCCCGGAATACTTCTGCTATTTTATTTGTCGCATGTACTAAGTCACCGTTCCTGTCTCTGATTTTTTCTATAAAATTCCTAGTTTTCTTTTTTCTTACCATTCTAGCCAAATTTTTACTAGGTTTGTTTCCCCAGACATATCTTTCTCTCTCTGTCCGGTCTATATATTTCTTAGTTTCTTGTTCCGCCAGAGCTCTGTATTCATCCCTACTTATACTCAACTTATGAAATATTTCCCCTTTTTGCCCCTGTGATTTATGCTCCTGTTCTAGCCGATATATCTCCTCCCTTAATATTTTTAATTTACTCGTTCTTATTTTGTTTTTCCTTGCCCCTTCTACGATGAAGATTCCCCTTATATACGCTTTATGGGCCTCCCAAAGAGATGCTCTGGAGATACCCTCCTTATCGTTCTCCAGAAAATACCATTCCAACTCTTTCTGTACCCTCTCCACTACCTCCTCGTCCCCCAACAGACTCTCATCCAATCTCCATTCTGGTGGTGTGTCTTTTTGTATAGAAGTTTTTATTTTTAAGGTTATAGGAGCGTGATCTGATAACGTCATGATCTCACACTTTGCTTCTATCACACTCTCCAGAAGTCTGTGGTCGACGAGGACGTAGTCTATCCTCGAGTACGTCCCATGCACAGGTGAGAAAAACGTGTAGTCACGGGCCCTCGGATTGAGGATCCGCCATACATCCACCATTTGGTTTTGTGTCATTTGTTTTATCAGTATTTTTAGTTGTTCACTATTTGTCCCCTGTGCACAGGACGTACTATCGAGGCTTGGACTCATACAGAAATTGAAATCTCCCATCAAAACTACATGTCCCTCTTCAAATTCTTTTAGTTTTCTCATAATTTTACTCATATATTTAACCGAGTTTACATTGGGGGCGTACACATTAGCTAGGGTATAGATCTCTCCTCCAAGTTTTATTTTCAGGAACAGAAATCTCCCCTCCGGGTCTGTTTGTCTATCCACCAATGTAAATCGGATTCTGCTAGCGAATCCAATAGCAACCCCCCGAGATCGCGATGAGATTGTATCCCCATAATACCATATCGGATATTCTGTTGAGTAGAGCTTTATATTGGATTCCAAGGTAATATGGGTCTCTTGAAGGTAGGCAATGTCTGTTTTATACTGTGTTAATTCACAGAGAATTTTGTGTCTTTTAATATGGGAATTTAGTCCCTTTACATTATATGAGAGAAACTTTACATCTGTCATATATCTCTTTTTTTTTTTTTTTTTTTTTTTTTAAGTGTTTGGGATATTTTCTTGTGAAGTCGGTCAGATGGTCTCCCTACCTCCCCCCTCCCCCCCACTCTTCCCATTCCCTCCTCCTCCCTCCTCCATCCCATCTCCCCTCCCTCCCCCCTCTCCCCTCCCTCCCTCCTTCCCCATCCCCCCTCCCTCCCTCCTCCCCCCTGGCCTATTCTTGGCCTATGAGCCTTGGAAGGGCAATTCCTCGCCTTCACCCTCAACTCCTCTAATAGTGGTGGTGCTCGTGCACTCCCTAGACTCCCCCCCTCCCCCTCCTCCCCCCCCCCCCCGGTCCATGCTCCCGGAAATCCAGACAACTCATAGCCGCACTAATCCACCCAAGTCGACAAGTCGGGGGGTTCTAGCTGCATTTTAGAGCAGAAATCATTCAGTTCTTCTGGGAATCTTAATCGCGCCATTTTTCCTCCCTTAATGCCTATTAGGCATGCCGGGAAGCCCCATTGGTACTTTATATTTTGTGCCCGCATCAGCTCTAAGAGTGGTTTCAATTGTCTTCTCCTTGCCAGCGTTTCCTTAGATAGGTCAGAGAATATTTGTAAGTCAGTCTCTCTGTATCTCAGGGGGGGTTTTCCCCTAAGTCTTCTCCAGATTTCTGCTTTATCAGCAAAATTCTTGAACCGAACAACAACATCTCTTGGTCCATATCTATCTATCATCTGGGGGTTTCCCACTCGATGCACTCTTTCAATTTTGAGGGGCTTCATTTCTGCTGGTCTCTCAAGTAAAGGGCAAAAAATTGTATTCATGATCTCCATGAGGTCTTCCTCCTTTTCCTCTACTATCGCTCTGACTCTAAGATTCTGTCTCCTGTTGCGATTCTCCTGGTCCTCTATCCTGTAGGCCGCCACTCTCTGGCTCTCGGTCAGGGCCCTAACCTGCCCCTTCAGGGTGTTTATTTCTTGATCTTGTTCCTCTAATCTCCTTTCTGTCTCTACTACCCTTTCTCTAAGTCCTCCGAGGTCCTCTCTCACCTTATTGATCTCTGTCTTTATGACATTTTCCATCCTTAATAGCATAGCATTCATTTCTGCCTTTGTGGGGGGCTGTGTGTCCTGTAAGTCCGAGACCAACACTTCCGTGTTATTATGATCTTGCTCACTTTCTATTGTAGTTTCACCCTTAGAGCTCTCCGCACTGCTTGCTCCCTTTTTTAATTCATTCTTCTTCTTTTCAGTCTTTTTTGCAAGCCCCGGACTTTTAAGGCTCCCCTCTTGAGTCATATATTGCTGTATGGAGCTATTCCCCAAGTTATTCTTAGTGGGTTTTAAGGTGACCCCTCTCGTCGATCTATTCATTTTATTGGAGGGTCTAATTCTCTTCCCCAGTTTGAATAATGACTTTTTACAGTCTACGCTATATTATTACTTAGCCTAGCCTGAGCTCCTCTATGTGGGAATATCTATTCCCCTCTTACTATTCTCTCCTCTCCCTTCAAAGGGAAAAAACGAGGCGCAGAGGGGAAAGAGGAGATAAGAAAAACGGAGGAGACGGCCGGGAGCACCAAAAAGGAGAGAGAATACAGGGGAGGGGTCCCCAGTGAAGAGTACAGGGAAAAGGGGAGAAAAGAAAAAAAAACAAAAAAAAACCCGGAGTGGGGGTACCTCCACTCCACCTCCCTATTGAATCCTATCTATTCCCCGTCCGATACCCAGCTCGATTACTACAATGGTCCAGCCGACTGTAGCTTTATCTTCCCATGTAAGGGCTGTCCGCCGTATGATTTTAGGGTTTGAACTGCGGTATTTTCTCTGGCTTGTCCTCCTTACCCAGGGTAGCCTTTCTCAGGGTTGGACTTCCCAAGCATCCGAAAAGGTTTTATATATGTGTCTGTGCTTTGAGTGAAAGTTTTGCAAACTCCTTAATCTGTTGAGACTTTGATTATCTTCACTTGATTGTACGCTGCATATAATTCTGTGTGTTATAATTTATACGGCCACCTTGCACATAAGGGTTACCCAGTGACTTAATCTGACAAGATGTTGGTATCTTCTAAAGGCAACTGGTGATATAGCTCAATTCAGCGTCTCTTGACGCACTGGTACCTCAGCCCACAGTCACGTTGCCGAGCTAGTTTCTCTGTATGTCCGCGTTAATTTATCAATGTGACCCTTTTACATATAAGGGGAATCCTGCTCCTTCATAAATTAATGTATATATACAATCTTTTTATACGTATATAGAGAATAGAACTCGAACCAGTATAACTTCCCTGGTCTGACTGCCACTCAAGTCGTAGGTAATTAAGTATGAACACCTTACTGGTGGGATACAAAAAAAAAATAAAAAAAATCAAGCCAGCTCCGCAACATATAGGATTTCTGCCACGAGTCTCTTCCCTGGAATCAAGGCAGTTTAAGTCCCATCTCTTTAGGTACACTTGTCAGCTTAGCACATATTAGTGAATCACCCGTCAACATTCTACCTCATGCTTTGGTAACCGCTAATGACCACCGCATTAATGATAATGGTAATAGTCCTGCTATCTCCGTGTTATAAGACTATAGCAGAGTCTTTACTCAAACATGTACAGCATTAGCTCGTTGCACACTAGTTATAACACTTATAATGCTTATTAGAGATTTTCCCTTTTATCTCCTGAGCTGCGTCACCAGCAGAGAGTCCCAGCACAAGAACACAAAACTTTAGGTAAACTTGTCGACTTGACTTAACGAAAATCAATAGATCACACGTAAAATTTCTACAGCATACTTTTCTCTGCGGCAGTAACCAATAATTTAGCCCTGATTAACCCCATACGTGACATCAATCCAGTACATGCCCCGGGCTAGTGATTACTGGTAACCGCTCCTGACCACCACATTGATGATACTAAAAAAAAAGAGAAAAAAAGTCCTTTTGGCTCCGTGTTATATCATAATGGCAGAGTATTTTACTCTAACCTGTCCAGCATTAACTCGTTGCACAGTTGGTAGGATATTTGCTAGGAAATCCCCATTATCTCCTGAGCTGCGGCTCTTGCTAGAAATTCCCCTAGAAATTCCCCTTTATATCCTAGCTGCGGTATCCACAGACAGTCCCATCACAAGAACACAGAACCGGGGGGAGTAGGGGGGGCCTCGGGAGCTAGGGGGGGGGTATGCGGGATGGCACCCAACCCTGCTCGGCTCCGCAGAGCGCCTCACCCAACCTCAGGACCTCCTATTGCTGCCGCTGCCGACGCTGTCGATACTCCGTTCCTGGATCATCCTCGCTCGTGGCGGCGCGTCCTCCGTCCCCAGCTGCTGACTGCGCGGTGCTAGCCAATCACGCGGCTTCGTCCAGGTCACGTGATGTCCCTCTGGGTCCCGTCTGGAGGATCCCTAGATAGGCCGGCCAGAGCAGGGCTGAGTCTCCGACTCGTTCACCGGGGGTGTCAGCCTCTCACGCTGGCGTCCACCGGCCCGAAGCTGATTTCGTCGGCTCTCCGCTCCCGCTGCCACACGCCATAGAGTGCTCCGGCACCTCCCACCCTCACGTTCACGTGCGTCACGTCCTCATCTCCTCAGGAGATTGGTGGTATTTGATCACCCCTGCGGTTTTTATTTTTTGCTAAACAAACTAAAAAATACCTACATTTCTGATTCTGTTTCCGTTATAAAATGTTGTTTCCTATTTCAATGAGGGGCACTGATGAGGTGACACTGATGAGGTGGCATAGATGAGGTGGCACTGATGAGGAGGCACTGATATATAGATTGGGCACTGATAGGCGGCACTGATATGCAGCACTCATGGGCACCAATAGTTGTCACTGATGAGGAGGCACTGATATGTAGAATTGATGGGCACTGATAGGCGGCTGTGATGGGCACTGACAGGCGGCACTGATGATGAGGTACTGACAGGTTTTGCTGCTGGGCAGTGGGCACTGATTGGCACTGACTGGCACAGGTGGGCACTAATTGGCACTTATATGGGCACTTTTTAGTAATTGTGGTGGCACATCTAATGGGGCTGTGCTGATAATCAATGTGCTGACATAAATGGGAGACAGGGAGAGCTGCCATCAGCACCTGAAAGCCCGAACCGTTTACCGGCACTTCCTGGTTCACGCGATGATCAGCTGTGATTGGTCACAGCTGAACACGTTGTCAGACTGACACGCCACACTCACGTTCGCTGCGCTGTGCGCCCCTACAGGCGCACAGCGGCATTTTGTCCTGCTGGACGTCATGTGACGCCCAGTCAGGATAACTGAACCACTTCCTGGCCGTCAATCTGCTATAGGCAGAAGTGGGGGGGGGGGGAGTGGTTAAAGGATAAGTTCACCTTTGGGAACATGTTACATGTTCCACCTGTTTTTTTTTGGTGCGGAACATGTAACATGTTCCCAATGCTGCAGCTACTGCCCGATTCCCCCCCCCCTTTCCTCCCTGTGACAGCAGTATGGGGAGAAGTTCCCTGTACTAGCTGTCACTTTTTGAAAACAGTGTGGCTGTGCAGGGTTCCACCCACACTGCAGTGTCATTCATTTACACAGCTCTGTGTGTAAATGAACTACAAAACCCAACATCCTTTACAACTGTCGGCTTGTAGTTGTCAATAATAAAATTGATTCTTCCTGTCAGATTGTATCAGCTTGCCCGTATGGGATGTACAGGCACACAGATACACGGGAAGATCTGCTGGAGACCTGCATGGCACAACGCTTTACAGGCTACAATATATATATATATATATATATATATATATATATATATATATATATATATATATATAAATGTGTAGCACCCCCTAGCTAGGTGTGCTAGTGTACATAGTTGTTAGTGTAGGAAAATTTGGCCTGGCTCTGGGTTGAATCTGGGTCAGGGCTGCGTGACTTAGGAAGGCTGGATGACTCCGCAAGCAGCATCTCTGGTAACTCCCCCTGCTGCCTGGAACCTTGGAGAAGCTTCCAGAAGTAGAAGGTGGAGTTTAGGAGGAGCTGCTTGGAGTATTGATGAAGGGCCCATCCAATCCACAGCAAAATAGTCTGGCAGTGGGCAGGTACCTCATAAATACTCATGGGTCATGCCAACAGGGACAGTTGGGTGGAAGATGGAGAAGGAGTGCTGAGGAGGCTGTCAGTGGCCCTTGAGGGTGCCCCCTAGTCTGGTGGGTGACAACACATGGAGAAAGTTATTCCTGGAGGCATGGGAGCAAGGCGAGAACAGCAGGACCAGGTCAGCATGTCCAGGAGTTCTCCAGAGGAGTCACCCAGGTGGGATGGTGAGTGAGCAGTCTGAGAGGACTGAGAAAGCTGGGAGGACTGAGGAGAAGTAGCCAGGAGGGCTAGTGAAAGGGGCAGCTGCAGGTAGGTTGGGCTGGCAGTGCCCTGAGGTGGTGTTGGGATCAGTAGCCACAGGAATGTAAACTGGACACTGACGTTTGCTACACATTTAAAGGGGCCTCAGGAGGTTTCTGCCTATAACAGGCTGTTGCTCAAAGATCTGACGGAGTGCTGTGTCAGAATATATACCCCTACCCCCATCCAAGTTTTATCCCCTCAATAAAATACAAAAACAAAGTGCTGGACTCTGGGACACTGTAAAAATACCGTGTGCCTGGCTGTGCACGGTGGGGAATCCCATTTCACCTGCGGCTCCCTAGGGGGGTACACTACAAATAATAAAAAAAGGCACATTTTTTTACCTGCAAAAAAATGTGCATTTATTTTTATCTTTTTTTCTAGGAAGTGAACTTATCCTGAAGACCCCTTTCACACTGAGGAAGTTTTCAGGCGTTTTAGCGCTAGAAATAGCACCTGAAAACTGACTCCTATTGATTCAATGTGTGCTTTGCGGAACGAAAAAAAAAAGCATCTTTGGGGCGTGTTTGGATCGCTATAAATAGTGCCGCAAAAGCACCCCTGTCTCTTGAAATAAATGGGTAACGCTAACCACTTAACCCCCGGACCATATTGCTGGTGAAAGACCAGAGCACTTTTTGCGATTCGGCACTGCGTCGCTTTAACTGATAATTGCGCGGTCGTGAGACGTGGCTCCCAAACAAAATTGGCGTCCTTTTTTCCACACAAATAGAGCTTTCTTTTGGTGGTATTTGATCACCTCTGCGGTTTTTAGTTTTTGCGCTATAAACAAAAATAGAGCGACAATTTTGAAAGAAATTAATATTTTTAACTTTTTTTCTGTAATAAATATCCCCCAAAAATATATAAAAAATTATTTTTTTCCTCAGTTTAGGCCGATACGTATTCTTCTACATATTTTTCATAAAAAAAAATCGCAATAAGCATTTATTGATTGGTTTGCGCAAAAGTTATAGCGTTTACAAAATAGGGGGTATTTTTATGGCATTTTTATTAATATTTTTTTTTTACTAGTAATGGCGGCAATCAGCGATTTTTTTCTTCGGTACTGCGACATTATGGCGGACACTTCGGACACTTTTGACACATTTTTGGGGCCATTGGCATTTTTATAGCGATCAGTGCTAAAAAAATGCATTGGATTACTATAAAAATGCCACTTGCAGTGAAGGGGTTAACACTAGGGGGCGGGGAAGGGGTTAAGTATGTCCCTGGGTGTGTTCTAACTGTAGGGGGGGTGGCCTCACTAGGGGAAATCACTGATCTTCTGTTCATACATTGTATGAACAGAAGATCAGCATTTCTCTCCCTGACAGGACACACAGCTTCCGGTCCCCGCTCTGTAACGAGCGATCGCATGTGCCCGGTGGCAATCGTGCCCGCTGGGCACACTCACGGGAGTCGGGGGCGAGCGGGTGACGTGCACGCCTCCGGCGGCGCGCACGCGCCCCTAGTGGCCTGTGCGAGAGCCGACGTATAGCTACAGGCTCTCGCGCAGGGGAGCCAACCTGCAGCCATAAAATGACGGCGGCAGGTCGGCAAGTAGTTAAAAGCGATTTAAAGACGCATCAAAACTGGTCTTTTTAAAAAAAAAATGGCCCGCTAATGCCCGGAAAGCTCCGCTAAAACGCAGCTAAAGCACTGCGAAAACGAGCGGCGATTTAGTGCTGTTTTAGCGTTGCATCAGTGTGAAAGAAGTCTTAAACTCTGACAATGAAAGATAGAAGCTGATTGGCTCCCATGCACAGCTGCTCCAGGTGGGACAATCGTCTATATCTCTCATATCATTGGGTGACTGTCAGCTCATCCAGCTGTACACAGTAGAAGATAAAGGCAGCTGCACTTCTAAAAAAATCATCCAGCTTTATTGAAAACATAAAAATGACAAAATCCATGTAAAAGATCACTGATAGAGAGAGAAGTCCCCTCACTATGTATGTGTGTATATATACATGTGTCTATCCCCGCCCCCTGTCCTCTGTTCTCTTGGTACTGTACTGAATGATAACCTGCAGAGCTCAGAGCTCCGCCCAGCTGTCACCCCGGATCTGCCCATCACCACGCCCATCACCGCGATCTGCCCATTAGCTGCAAGATCACCTGACCACACCCCCGGGTCTGGCCGCTGATTGGCTGCTCTGCCAGGAAGTGATGGCTGCGGTCATGTGATGTGAGGATCGGTGTGGAGGATGGAGGGTCTGGGGCTCCTGTCTAGGCTGCCTATAGAGCAATGTCCGGAGGTGGGTGAGCGCGGTGTTGCCTGTGTGTGATTGGCGGGGGCTTCTCCTCTAGTGACAGGCTCGGACGGTGGGGGCGGGGTGCTCTCCCTAGTCTGTACAGAGGACTCAGTGACACCTTCTCCTTCTCTCACCCAATGTTGTATCTGATCTCATGTCAGCTGGTCTCTTGCAGACACTTCCTGTGCACCTGAATACTGCTGATGGCTGATTGGTATTTCTCAGGGCAGCTTTTCTGATGGTGACTGCAGGGGACCATGATGATGTGATGATGTCTGACTAATGTTGTCATAACCACTTATAGTCTGCATTAGAAGATGCAGCGAGTCAGAGACTGCCTTAGGATGTCCTGCATTGTCCAGCCCAGGGGTGTCAAACTCCATTTCGTTGTGGGCCACATCAACATTATGTTTACCCTCAAATGGCTGGTTGTATCAGGGGTGCTCTGTGTACAGAGTGCTGGGGTGAGGGGTGCCCTATACACAGAATGCAGGGAGGGATGAGGGGTGCCCTGCGTGCAGGGATGAGGGGTGCCCTGCGTGCAGAGCTCAGGGGTGAGCTACGCATAGAATGCAGGGGTGCATTACGTACAGCGTGCAGGGCTCAGGGGTGCGCTACGCATAGAATGCAGGGCTCAGGGGTGCATTACGTACAGCGTGCAGGGCTCAGGGGTGCATTACGTACAGCGTGCAGGGCTCAGGGGTGCGCTACGCATAGAATGCAGGGCTCAGGGGTGCATTACGTACAGCGTGCAGGGCTCAGGGGTGAGCTACGCATAGAATGCAGGGCTCAGGGGTGCATTACGTACAGCGTGCAGGGATGAGGGGTGCCCTGCCTGCAGAGCTCAGGGGTGAACTACGCATAGAATGCAGGGCTCAGGGGTGCATTACGTACAGCGTTCAGGGGTGAGCTACGCATAGAATGCAGGGCTCAGGGGTGCATTACGTACAGAGTTCAGGGGTGTGCTACGCATAGAATGCAGGGTTCAGGGGTGTGCAGGGTTTAGGGTGCCTTGTCTTGCAGGGAGATTGTTCTCTCTCCCTCTCTGCAGATCTGTCTCCGCTGTGAGGGTGTGCAGGGATCTGTTGCATCCGAGAATCACTGAGGGCAATGCCATCCCTTTTTAAACATAGAAGGTTTGTGGGTGGAGTGGAGTGGAGGGTGAGAGCCAGAGGTGGAAAAATGGAGTTCCACTACGTTCCGGCTGCAAAATTGGGTGCAAGGGCTACATGATCCAAATCCGGCCCACCAGGCCTTGTGTTTGATATATATGTGGTCTAGCCCTTTCCCTCCCAGCTTTAGGACTCATTCACACCATGTCTGCGGAGTGGCATTGATCTGTATGGACACAAGGGCACCTAGAAAATAATTGGCATAAGCTGCATTCAGGTGGGTTGTATATGAATGCGGAAGTGCTGCACTTATACACATCACATGGCATGTCACTGCCCCACAGCTCATCACATCACACTGCAGAGCATAGAGTTCAATGAAAAAAGTAGTTAACATTCCAATGCATTGTATAAGGTATTGCACCACCCTGTGTTCTGGCTGATCCATCATCGACAGGTAGTGCTTTCCTCTACTCCCCTATGCTGTGGCAGTGGCTTGACCTCCTGCGTTTTCACACCCATTCAGGTTTATGGGCCCTGCATTGGTCTTGATGATGTCAGAGGGCATCTGATCCTTCAGAGCGTAGGGGAGAGGAGGTTGTGGGTCTCGGTCTTGCAGAGGATCAGGTTAGTAATCCTGATTTTCCCAGCCCCCTAGATGTAAAGCAGGGGTGCCCAACCTTTTGAGGAGCGAGGGCCAATTTAGCGACTTAAGGCACTCCAATCCGCCCAGACAGAAGGGGACAGATCCCCTTCAGTTTTTTTAAACAGATCAGATTGCAGATAGGCGGGTGTAAATGGACACAAGTCTGTTTACATCTGCAGCTCTATAGAGGTGAATGGAGGGTCCGATTGGGTCCGCATGAAAAACAGACAGGCAGACCTGATCGGGCCGATCGTGTGAAAAGGGCCTAAGGCTGCTTTCACACTGATGCACAGTGGTTTTCCTGCACCTAAACTGACCTCAATCTTCACTTCTTCCTCAGGATTCCTGCAGGTGGCTGCTGCTGGCTGTCCTCCAGGGCTGGTACTGCCTGCTGGTACTGTTGGTGGGTACTGGTACTACTGGTGGGTACTGGTACTGCTGACTGGTACTGCTAGTGGGTTTTGCTGGCTGGTACTGCTGGCGGGCGCTGGTACTGCTGGCGGGCGCTGGTACTGCTGGCGGGCGCTGGTACTGCTGGCGGGCGCTGGTACTGCTGGCGGGTGCTGGTACTGCTGACGGGTGCTAGTACTGGTGGCTGCTGTCCCAGATTGCGGGTTCCCGTGCATCAGTGTGACAGAAGCATTCATTCGGTATCGCTCCGCCTGTGAAGGAGCCGGCGCTATGCAGGAAGAATCGTCTTTGCTTCCTCTAGCGGCGGCTCCGTTCTTTGCGCTGATGCTCAGAGATGGCGGGTCGGAACACGCGATCTGGGCTTGCTGACCCGCCATCTCAGAGCAAGACATGACGGGCCACATCAGAGGGCGCTGCGGGGTAACATGTGGCCCGCGTGCCAGCGGTTGAGCTCCCCTGATGTAAAGTAACATTTAACCTCTGCAGTGCAGGGGCAGCCCCACTACAAGAGAGGATTTTTACTCTCCGGAGTTCACCTTTAACTTTTTTTAACTTTTTTTTTGTTGGTCTTCTGGACAAAACAGCTGCAATAGATTGATTATCTGAATTTATTTTTTTCTTTTTGTCCTTTTTAGTTCCTTCACAAAGTTGTTGATGGAATTTGTGGCCGGTCATATCCTCGATTTAAAGATTATGGCAACGTCTGGAACCTGAGAGAATGGCTGCAAGTTTTAGAAGATACAAAAGCATTCATTAAAGCCGTTGTTGGTAAAGATGAACCTCAAGAGAAGGTAAATGACAATTTTATTTTATTAATTTGTACGTGTGAAAACTCTTCTAGACAGAAATGCTGACATACTCAGTTGTTTAGTTTGTGGGTAACATAGGGTAGACCTTATTTAAAGGAAAACATTACATTTTAGCTTAATCTAATTTACCTACTCAGCTTTGCAAATTAGTATTTCTCATATGGTGACAACATATAACTCATGGGGCTCGTTCACACTGCCTACAATCTAAACACCGTATGGGGATTTACTAAAATTTAAGCACTCAGAATATGGTGCAGCTGTGCATGGTAGCCAATTGGCTTCTAACTTTAAGTCGTTCAATAACACTTTAACAATAAGGCCGTGTTCACACTGGTACAACAAACGCTCCGACATTGGGAGCTCATGTCGCATGACGTGTGAAAATTAATGTTTCCCTATGAGAGTCGTCTTAACTGGTCTGACACAAGTCGGTCCGACTTTGAAAATGCTCCCTGTACTACTTTGGTCCGACTTTGATCCTACTTCAGCCCATTGAATATCACTAAAGTCATATAAAAGTCAGATCGCTGTCTTGCCTGATCCGACTTTGGCATGCGACTTGGGCTCTGATGATCTTAAGGGGGAACGCCATGCCAAATAATAAAAAAAAAAAAAAAAAAAAAAAAAAACAGCATGGGTTCCCCCCTCTAAGAGCATACCAGGCCCTTCGGTCTGGTATGGATTTAAAAGGGAACCCCCTAGGCCGAAAAAAACGGTGTGGGGGGTTCCCCCCAAAGTCCATACCAGACCCTTATCCGAGCACGCAGCACGGTTGGTCAGGAAAGGGGGTGGGGATGAGCGAGCGCCCCCCCCCCCTTAGCCGTACAAGGCAACATGCCCTTAACATGGGGGGTGGGTGCTTTTGGGGCAGGGGGGCTTATCGGACTATGGCCATTGGTTGTCGGGGTCTGCGGGCCGGGCGGGGTTATGGGAATCTGGGAGCCCCCACCTTTACTCAGATTTACAGGCAGGAGGAGAGCAGAGGAATGACACTCTTTGTGTCAGGCCTCTCTCTTCTGTCCCCTGACACCAGCGGCCCAACTTTAAACACTTATTCAAGTCAACAAGTAATGGCTTAACTTTCTAGATAAACTGTCCCACACACCCAATGCATATGCAGAGCCCTGAATGTGTGTGTGTGTGTGTGTGTGTGTCAATATGGCACTAGTAGCTTCAGTCCTTTTGAAGAAAAGATAGGATTTGGCTAGCCACTGTCGTTGGTGCACTTAAACTCCTGTATAGCAGGCCCAAATTATCAAGTGAAATAGGCAGGATCCCCTTCAGCAAGGTGAGAGGACAATGGTGTCTGTATACAGTGTCCCAGAAATAGATAACTTTTTCCCTGTGGCACTACAAGATGACTACCAGCAACGATGTCTGTATACAGTGTTCATACTCCTATGGTGCAAAATGCCCTCTCGCCAAATCCTGTGATCAAGGCCCAAACGAATAACCTGGAATGGCAGGCTTTCCGAGTGACGCAACTAGTCACCTCACACTGGAATGCTTCACCGTTTGGTCGCAGATGCGCCTTAATATGCACCTGGAATAATCTCAGGCTGGATTACCCGACTGGTGGTGGAGGCCTGAATTGCGTGGGGAGATCATCTGAGAGACGGCATCTCTCC
Organism: Rana temporaria; assembly: GCF_905171775.1. Taxonomy (NCBI): domain Eukaryota; kingdom Metazoa; phylum Chordata; class Amphibia; order Anura; family Ranidae; genus Rana; species Rana temporaria. The sequence goes on from NC_053489.1 coordinate 581,910,293, forward strand.
TACAGGTCTGATTCCTTACATTTCTCACCGTGACTGACTTTCCCTCTGGACACAAAATGGAGTCCTTAGCTTCTTTTGGTGCAGAGCATCCAGGGCTTTGTAGTTTCTCTCCGTATTCCAGTCTATGGGGCTGTTTTGTGAGGGAACTGCATGTCCCAGAATCCATTGCAGCTGCTTCATGCAGTTCAGAACAGCCTCTCTGACTGCTGTAACTGTGCCTTTTAATTGGCTTTCTTCTTCCTGCCAATAGGGGCACAAGGGAGGCTACAGAATGAACAGCTGTGTGTGTGTGTGTCAGCTCATTACATTTAGAGTCGGTAAAACGGAGAAGGGGAGAGGGTTGAAACAGCCCATGCAGACTGACAGGTGGTTTCTCGCTAATTCAAGTTGGAAAGCCTGTGTATATTGCTCTGGTCAGCTTGGCAGGGCCGCAGGAGAAAGGAGACACCTGCTACACTTTTGTGAAAACAATGTGGATACAGTGCACCTCAACCATACAGGACTTTCATTCACACCACCAGGATATGGGGGGGAAGAGTTTGAATTTTAATGGAGTTGAGTGATGTAAAGCACAGATTTCAATGAAGATTGCAAATAGGTAATCGCTGCTGAAAAGCCATGTATAGGTTGCTGTTCATGGATCTGTCATTTGAATGATCCCCCTAAGGACAGGAAATGCCCGTAATTTAAGGTGGGTGTCACAGAAAGTTGAAGCCTGGATGGATCACCGCTGCAGGATCAGCGATGTAATTGTGCAATGAAAAGGCTGGAACTGCACTCGGGTAGACGATGCAAACAATGAAATCCTCCCTAGAGAGACTCGACTGTCTGTCTGTCTCTTGGATTGGGAATGTACAGTCAGATCAGGTGTCAGTATGTCCACTCAATGAAGAGAGGACGAGGTATAAGAAAACCATCATTGCCAAACCTTGGAAGGTAAGATCTTTACTCATTGTTGGTGAGATGTGTCGCCTTTGCTTTCTGTGGGCCAGATCCACAGACTAAGTACGCCGGCGTATCTACTGATACGCCGGCGTACTTTCAAATTTCCCACGTCGTATCGTTGTTTTCAATCCTCAAAACAAGATACGACGGCTTCTGGGTTAGATCCGACAGGTGTACGTCTTCGTACGCCTTCGGATCTAAGATGCAATACTTTGGCGTCCGCTGGGTGGCGTCGGGTATGCAAATTAGCGATTTACGACGATCCACGAACGTACACGCGGCCGTCACATTTTCTAACATCGTCTGTAGTCGGCTTTTTCTGGCGTATAGTTAAAGCTGGTATTTTGCGGCGTATAGATAGAATTGCCATGTTAAGTATGGCCGTCGTTCCCGCGTCGAAATTTGAATTTTTTTTTTTGCGTAAGTCGTCCGTGAATAGGGATGGACATAACTCGCGTCTAAGTTCAAAAAATTACGTTGTTGCGACGTCATTTAGCGCAATGCACGGCGGGAAATTTAGGAACGACGCATGCGCATTTCATTCAGCGCGGGGATGCGCTTTATTTAAATGAAACCCGCCCCCAACCTGCCCAATTTGAAATACACCACCAGAAATACACTACGCCGCCGTAACTTACGGCGCAAACTCGCTGAGGTTTCGAAAATGCGCCAGGTAAGGTACGGCGGCGTAGTGTATCTCTGATGCGCTGCGCCAATGTATTTCTTTCTGGATCTGGCCCACTGTGTCTGTCAGTCCTGTATTGATGCAGATAGTCCAGGCAAATAAACAGTTTGTTTGTTTCCCGGCTAGCCCGCAAGCTTCTTCAGAGGGGGCAAATAGAGAGGTTTTTTTGTGGTATTTTCTTACAAAAAAGGTTTACTTTTTATATCTGTTGCTACAAAAAGTAAACACAAAACAGGTAATGTAAAAAAATGTTTGTGTGTGAATTGTATAATTAAGTAAAGCAAAAAAAAAAAAAAAAAAAGGTAGTTTTTGGGTTTTTTTTTATTACATTTTTTTTTTTTTTCTTCCCAGCTGGATAATCATCTAAATGGACTAACTGCAGAGCATCGAGGGGTAATAATAACATGTATAAAGGGCAGAAAACCTGAAATAAGAGATGCCCTCCTGCAGAAAGTTTGTGGCATGTCCTCATCATACCTACAAGACTTTGATTGGCAGCTCAAGGTACGATCTTAAGCTCTGACTGTAAATTTCAGGATACCTTCTTCCATTCAATGCAATATTTTCACATACAGGGGAATTAACTAGGCTCCCTGTTTTTCTATAAAGATGCAGAAAGCTGTCTTGGGTGGCTAGCACCACATTAACTAGGCAGATAGACCTGCTTCAGGTCTATATGCGCCACCTGTGCAAGTTTCTATGTCAGAGTTATAAACCTCAGACATGAAATGTGAACAAAGAATATCCCTTAATAGTGTGTACTTATCTCTATCCAAAGCACTGTGTAATTTCTGTCTGCTGCTTCATTCTTCTATCAGCATGAATCACTTCTGACTAGTTTTTCTGTCACCATGGGAAAAATGGTGATGGGAGAGAGATCTCCAGCTGATTGATGGCTTCAGCTCTGTTTTTGTGTGCTGTGTGAAGGGGGGTGTGTCCCTTTCCTCCAATCGGCTCTCACAGCTCTCCTCACTAAGTGCTGCAGAGTGTAATTTCAGCTTTCTGCCCTCTTCCCTCCCCCAGTGTATAAATTTGGGACTTTGAATGCCTGTATAATCTCTGTGTATTACTTGAGGCAAGGCACTTCACTGGGTATAGGTAAGGGATTGATGGACGGTGCTACGCTATAAAAAAAAAAAAAAAGTGTAAAAATGGTAAACAATAAACATTTTATTGTTGAAAGTTCATATATACAGTGCCTTGCGAAAGTGTTCGGCCCCCTTGAACTTTGTGACCTTTTGCCACATTTCAGGCTTCAAACATAAAGATATAAAACTGTATTTTTTTTTTTTTTAAGAATCAACAACAAGTGGGACACAATCATGAAGTGGAACGAAATTTATTGGCTATTTCAAACTTTTTTAACAAATAAAAAACTGAAAAATTGGGCGTGCAAAATTGTGATAGACGGCACTCTGATCTAATGCTAGGAATCATTATGCTGTGTGTCATAAGAGGCGGAGACATCCTTACAGGGGCTGCACAGCGATTCCTATTTCTGACACACAGCGACAACTCATTACCAGGCACTGGTTGGCTGTACATGATGGGCACTGGCAGGTTGCATGTCATGGGCACTGATAGGCTGTACATGATGGGCACTGGTGGGGCTGCAGGTCATGGGCACTGATAGGCTGCTGCATCTGATGGGCACTGGTGGGGCTGCATGAAGGGCACAGGCTGACTGCTGCATCTGACAGGCACTGGTAAAGCTGCATTTGATGAACACTGGCGAGGCTGCATTGATCTCTTGTATCATGTCTGCAGTCTCTGTCTCCTGTATCATGTCTGCTAGAGGTGCACCAAATGGAAATTTTGCTAATACTATTAGCAGGGCTCAAAATTTTAAAGTCTTGAGCCACTAGCCAGGCCTCAAGGGTTTTTCGCCACCAGTTGCCCCACCCAACCCCTATCCTGCTCCGCCCCTAATTCTGACGCTTATCGCGCCCTCATAAAATTATCTTGTGAAATGACACTTACATGTTTTATGTAGAATTAAGTTACAAAAATTTATATTAACAACTTTATCAGTTCCCCTCAGCACAGCCTCACCGTGCCCCCCCATTGCAGCCTCACCGTGCCCCCCCATTGCAGCCTCACCGTGCCCCCATTGCAGCCTCACCATGCCCCCCATTGGGGACTGGTGGTGAGGGTTGGAATGGTATCAGTGGCAGGGGGGAGATTGGAGGGTGTGATCAGTTGTAGTGCTGGGGGGTTGATGGGATCAGTGATAGTGCTGGGTGGGTGGGATCAAAGACAGTGCTGGGAGGGGGGATGGTGGGATGAGTAAAGACAGTGTTGGTGGGGGTGGGGTGAGTGGTAGTGCGAGAGAGG